>NC_090747.1:24506697-24521697 GCF_036898095.1 Palaemon carinicauda
CGTCCAAAATCACGCATTATATAGAACAATTCCAGAATCCTTCATATTGAAAACCAACAGTAAAACAATAAAAATTATAAAAGTGAGTCTCATATTGAAGAAAATATCATTTAGTATTGTGTAAATTAAATTGAAGATATAGGGAAAATATTTTAATGCACTTTTAAGTCTTCGGTAGCCTTACGTGATCTAAACAGAGGCAAAGAAAGCATGGTATTTTTTCTTACACCCTTTGCCATTTTGGGGGAACCTGGAGTAGAATATTAAAAGGGACTGAGCGAATTAGTTTTAATGATAGAAAAGAGTACAAATTTTCGATGGACTAATGTTAGGGTCGTCCGCAAGAAAAGTGGGTGTTTGGGAGAGATATAAAACATATATACCAATGAAAAAGATATAATATTATACTAAAACCATACATTGATAATTTTCTTCATAGTATACATACATACATACATACATACATACATACATACATACATACATACATATATATATATATATATATATATATATATATATATATATATATATATATATATATATATATATATATATATATATATATATAGATAGATATATAGATATATATATATATATATATATATATATATATATATATATATATATATATATATATATATATATATATATATATTTATATATATATATAAATAAATAACCAACAATGTATGAAATATAGGTTTTTTTAGCCTTTGAAGGGACCATATCCCTTCCTCTTCAGAATACAAATGGTTAAAAATTTTGAAACAGAGGTACAGAAAGGTTCTTGAGAGATAAAAATCCCGTTACAGTCTTAGCGAATATTAACAGCATTTCACGGTGGTTTGTTTACATCTTTTAACAATTCCTTAACAATAGTTACATTGTTTTTTTACAATATTATTTAAAAATTGATCCAATTTAATGATGGTGAAGTAAGCAACGGGATACTTTATTCAAAGACGGTATCTTGGCCAGAGTTAATAACATTATTTGTAGAGATAAATGTATCAAATTTAACAACCACAAAACTGTATTGAAGTGTATTGAAGGAAATGGCTCTTAAGAAATTACAGAGAAGAGACGTATAAAGTAGAATATGATGAAAAAAGAGGGACTATCTTTGTGTGGTAATACTTTTCATCCATATATGCATTACTAAGATTATATGTATGTATGTATGTATGTATGTATATAGACTCCTTGTTCCTCTATAATTCCGTAAGAGAGAGAGAGAGAGAGAGAGAGAGAGAGAGAGAGAGAGAGAGAGAGAGAGAGAGAGAGAGAGAGAGAGAGAGAGAGAGAGAGATTGTTAAAAGAAAAAATATTCGGATATATAGGTGCTTATTTTTTAGGCAAATTCCCTTTCAAAGTGTAATTACAGTATATGCAATAATTCCTGCCTGGCAAAAGGATAATTGACTATGGAAAAAAATTCTAACGAGCTTAAAGTTGTCAGACTTACTTTCACTTAATCCTATTTAAGCTGTGTTACATTAGTAACCTTAACAGACGAAGGACATCGTCTTTGATGTTGGTAGAAGGAATGTAATTATGCGAAGGGGTTAACTTACGTTTTGAAAATAATCCCTCGCTATATAAGGTGGTAGGAGCTAAACCCTTAAAAATATGGTTCATTTACAAATATCCTTGAATATCCTATTTGGTATTTTTGTGTTACTGAAATACATTATAACCCTAATATTCTTATATAGACATTAGTTATATATATATATATATATATATATATATATATATATATATATATATATATATATAAATATATATACATATAGATATAGATATATATATGTATATATATATATATATATATATATATATATATATATATATATATATATATATATATATATATATATATATATATATATATCTATACCTATATCTATATATATATATATATATATATATATATATATATATATATATAAATTAATATATATATATATATATATATATATATATATATATATATATATATATATATATATATATATATATTAACAGGAATTGTGGTTCATGCTATAGACAATGTTCAATGACATGACATTTTTGTAATGACACCTCCTGCCCCCCCCCCCCCCCCTCCCCGCCCCCTTCATTTGGTAACACGTTGCCAGGTGACTAAGAAAAAACAGTGCACATTATTAGCCCATCAGTTAAATTTATTTGTTTAAGTGTGTCGATGAGCGTTTACATACAAAGTTTAACATCTATAGAGTGCATACGATTCGTCAAAAAAGTGGTCTAAATATTTAGATAGAGATGGACACGCATACACATGCACACGTAAGTGAAATAAATCCTTCCCCCTTTCCTAACTACAAAATGGCAGATGTGGTGTCCGAATGTACCTCTTGGGGTACCACCTTTCACCAGATTATGACTACACTATCTCTCTCTCCGCTATCTGAGGGACGTGGACAGATCAAGTAGTTATACGTCTGGTAATTCCGATAAGCAATGACTGCTAATAACTCGGCCTTCTCTAGTTCATTGCAATGGTGAGGATGAGGGTTCTTCTAAAAAATATATACCTTGTGCAGTGCTCTGCCAAAGGAACGTGAATGAGAAACGCTTCCAATAGTGTAGTGCTTTCTTCTAATCGGTGTTTCTATCATCTTACTTACTTTGATAGCTGCTTTTCCGGTCCCATACAGCAAGAGAATCCCACTCTCTACGGGACCTCCAGTGTCATTTTACCTTGTTAGTTCAGAGTATTTAACGTTTCATGTCGGGTATTGTTCATTTACTGTTAATTCGTCATTGTTTTATGACTGTTGAAATAAAAAAGTCCTCAGTGTCCTCTTGAAAGCCTTAATGTCTTCAATCATTCGGATGTTTATTGGGAGCTTATTATATAGCCTCGGGCCGCATATTTAAAGGCTATGGAGCCTAAAGTAGACATATATCTAGGTTCCAACAGTTTGAAGCCATCTGTAACTATTCTCATGTCGACACGATTTGTTGGCTGCGCAATATGTAGCAATTCTCTTAAGTATTTTGGACGACCGGTTCTAATAACATGGTAGGTTATTGTACATATTTAAAATTCAATTATCGCCTTAATCGGCATTCAGTGTAAATCAATTATTAAGGGGGTGATCCTTTCTCTAGGTGGGACAGCTTTTATCAGTCTTGCTGCTCTGCTTATTATGTTTTGCAATTTCTTAAGTAGCACTTTTGGTAAGTTTTAATCGATAGAGTTTCAGTAGTCAATCCTGGTAATAACACAGTTTATCACAAGTTTCTTAACAGAATTTTCATCCAGGTACTTTTTTTTATAAACGCAATATTTCTTGGATGATAACCAGCAGTTTTTACGACATTATTTATTTGGGCATTGAGAGAGAGGTTACAGTCAAGAAATACACCTAGCTCTCGAACTTTACTAGATATCGGCACTGAGTCTTTATATATGTTCTGTTGAATATCAACTATCTGATCAACTATCAGATTCTTCATTAAATAACTAGCATACATATATAAGATAAAGAAAATGACGAAATATCACTCAAGAACTAATGGATATGTCTCGTAATTTCTATTTTCATTCCAAATCCAATTTCTCATATCACATTTTTATCCAGTGCCCTTCATTCATTTCTTCCAACATATATCCTCGTCTCCTAATAACGGTCTAAATTCCTTCTGATTACCATTGAAATATTACATAATATTTCGTAAACAAATTGGCCTACACCTGAGTTATTGTAAACTCCAAGTTAATTATGACAATGATATCCAAAAATTGTTCAAATGGTTAAGGAAGGCAGAGATATATCCCTTCCCTTAAATTGATCTTTGCTTAAATAATAGATCGATTGTAGATTCTAGGTCTTGAAACTAGAGAAAGGAATGACAATCATTCGGTAAAAACGATGACATTAGCCTAGATTACCCAATGGAGTCTTATATGCTGCCTCGATGTGCTGCCCAACCGAAATATGTCCCTTAATGAAATCCCACTAAAATGTCCTTCCCTATTCTTGTACTGTTAATAATATATTAGTTAAGAGAGGGATATATATGAACAAGTAATGTCTCTTGAATTGTACAATCAAATAATGTAATGAAATATTTTAAGAAATTTTACTATTCATTTCATGTTTATTTATAATTAGGAGATCCAAAATCACAGCAGAGTTCTTTAGACTTTATTTTGCATTTGTCCAACAGTCTCTTTGCGTGTGTATTTGGCATATCAATCTCCTCCGCCAGAGGGAGAAATCTTTTAAGTCTATTATTCATCTTACTAAACACAATAGTTTAGTTTCCTAATTATAAAAAGCCATAAACCCAAGGAGTTCTTAAAGGCCATTGTTCAAAATATTTAGGCAAGAATGTGTTCCCATTGATTCATACGACTCAAAACTATTTTGAGATTGATTACCATTGATAAAACTACTTTTGGTTATGTATGATATACGATCTTGATTACATGAACTGGTACAGACTTGTATGCGAATTTACTTACGTTGATGCGAATCCTGCAATTCCAATAAATGGCGAGGGGATGGAAAACCTATCCAAAGCAGCTAGGGGAAGCTGACTCAATTTTATGATATTCTAAAACAATTTGTTTTGTATCTGAAACCCTTTTCTCCGTATAAGCATGATGAAATCCAGCTTTGCATCAAGGATGGGACTCAGTCAAGCAAAAAAGTAGAGCATGTTCTCAGAGCGATCCCCGAGGACACTTTCACGGAAATCTCCGATTGGTTGAGTGAGCAAGGAGATACCTCAATAGAATACGGAACTTTCAAAACATACCTCATGGATCAGTAATTGCCATCGCTAGTCACTCATATAGCCAAACGTTTTCAGCTTATTGAACAACTGTTAGTAAACCAAAAGCCATTGCCTGCCCTCTGGAAAATGATCAGTACCGCTCTCCTGCAACCTGCCTCAGACGGCTCTCCTCATGATGTGAACCTACTTTGTGCCATTTCTGTACGGCCCTTACTTAAACTTTGACACGCTGACATAACCTATGAGGATATTTTCCCCATGACAGACCTGATGACCAAAGTCGACGCTGTTATGAACAGCTTCCTCACCAACTTTAATACCTCCATCACTGCTTCACTTCTAACGAAGAAGACAACTATACAACATCGACCGAAGCTGACGTGAATATGGTAGGACACAGTTAGCCACCACATGACGTGGGGAAGTAGCGACAAAACCGCCAACCACCCACCACTAGGTCAGGCCTCGACCAACAACCTGTACAGCCACTTACTGATACCCATCAGCCACAGTTATGTTACTACCATTCCAGATTCGAGCTGTTGCGAAGAAATGTGCGAATGGTTTTCCATGGCGTGTAAGTAGAACATCGCTTGTGATGGTGGCCTTCACCTTCACCGTGCCATGCATGAACACCTCATTTCACATCGCGAGAATATCATTATCTTGTCGGCACCTTGCATATTAAAATCATATATATAGTTCTCGTCATCGACGAATTTCTCTTTTCTTCTTTGGTATTCAATTAATATGGGTATTGAAACTACACTTAAAATATAAGAGATTGAATAGAAAACAAGAACTACATCCCACATTTACAGTTTAACAGCCATTTTGATATAATACCGTAGTTGAAACCAAGCAGCCCAGTTTCCGCTCGCTCTATAGGTAACCAGGAGACCCAGTTTTTTGACAACGACTTTCTGATAAGGTAATTTTCCACGTTTGAATTTATGAATAAGAGAAAAATTAATTTCCTTGATGGATGGAATGTCAGTAGGTTTTGCTCGGTTGGTCTTAGGCGGTGAACAAGTCATTCAGCTTCGGACGTTGGACTGGATGAACAAGCTTTAAATAACACCGGTTATTATATATACAAAGGCGTGGCAAATCTTTTACACGGCTTAAAATGGCAAGCAATGGTGATAGTGACTCTGGTATTCAAGTTCAATTGAATACCGTTTTGGCAGAACTTTCGAACTTAAAAAGAGATGTGCAAGACAATTCATTAACCGTTGCCACTGAAGTGAAGAAATTAAAAACTGAAAAGGACTTATCATGGAAATTTCTTGGGAACAAACACCAACATGAGTTTAATAGTTAACTTGAAGATGCAATTAACCAGTGCCTTTGTGGCGTAGAAAACGGAAAATTGGACTATGTGAGAGAACGGCTTCAGGAAGTTAGAGACAAAGTACATAAAAGGAATAAACTTGTTAGAATTGCCGATACATCAGCAGGCGAATGGGAAACTGTCAGACAGTACGAAACAAGGCTGACAGCAGGGCGCTCAAAAAGCAGAAGACTCGAAGTTATCCGCGAGGCGGTTCTCGGCGGTCGTTTGACGATTACATTAGGCTAGATTACCCAAGAGAGTCTTATATGCTGCCTCGATGTGCGGCCCAAACAATTACAGACAATTATTGGGGTTCAGGCATTTCCGGTCACAAACCATATGAATCCCGTCCGGTTGGAAGAGGCAGGTTTTTTCGTGGCCAAACCAGCACCAATAGTTTCAACACCGGAATTTCCGGCTTCGTCGATCCAGGACCCTGTTTTGCTTGTGGGGAGTTCTCACACTTCCGGCGGAATTGTCCCTATTCCAGAGATGCAACCCTTTTCGGAGCAGCCAGTGCCGGCGGGGAACAGGCAACTGGTGGGTCAGCAAGGAAGTAAACCGGAGGTGTCAACAGACTTGTTAGAAGATGAGTATTTTGACTATGATAGATTTACCCATGATTTTTATGAATATGAGCAGGGACAGAAAAGTATAATAGTTAGGGGTAGGTTAAAGAAACATATTAAATTTTGGAGGTCAATTGGCTCGAGTGATTTTGTACTCGACGTAATAGAAAAAGGCCATAAGTTACCTTTGTATACGAAACCTTCGAGAACATTTTGTAAAAACAATAAATCTGCTTTGTTAGAATTTGATTTTGTTTCAGAAGCTATCCAAGATCTAGTAGATAGAGCACTAATATCAGTTTGGGAAAGCCCCCCCATGTTGTAAATCCGTTGACTGTTTCCATTCAAAATTCTAAACGTAAAAGACTCATTCTTGATTTAAGAGAAGTGAATAAGCATTTGTGGAAACATCCTGTAAAATATGAAGATATTAGAATTGCATTATCATTATTTAAAAGCAAGGGTTATCAAATTAAGTTTGATTTGACCAGCGCTTATCATTTTGTTGACATCTATGAGCCTCACACAGAATACCTTGGGTTTTCTTCGATAATTAGGGAAGAAAAGACTAATTTTTACAAGTTTAATGTTCTCCCTTTCGGAATTTCAAGCGCCTGCTATATGTTTACAAAGTTGAAGAAATGGCGCGGTGAGGGAAGGTTTGTTACCATGTTCTTAGATGATGGATACAGTTGTTCGCAATCTCTTGACGGCACAATTAAACTTAGCCAGCATATAAAAAATGATCTGTTGTCATCGGGATTTATCCCGAATGCAACAAAATGTATCTGGTCACCCACTCAGGTTCTGGAGTTTTTGGGCGTGATGCTTGATTCCGGAAACAGTTCGATATTCGTCCCTGATCGAAGATCACTTTAGTGCATCAATACGATTTCAGAAATATTGAGTAGTATTAAAGTACACAGGTATGCTCATGTTAAGAAAGTAGCGAGCTGTATTGGTCAAATTATTTCAATGAGTGTTGTCATAGGAAAAGTTTCTCAAATAATGACTCGGAATTTAAGTATTGACGTACTAGCTGCTAGTCACTGGGATCAGTATATAAAAATTTCTGATGAAAGTAAGAGCCAACTAGAATTTTGGCAAATATCTCTGTCAGAACTGAATATAAAACATATCAATGTGTCTTTTCAATGCTCAAAAATTGTGTATTCTGACGCTAGTAGTACAGGGTTTGCTGGCTATGCAGTCAGTGCGAAAACCGGTATTTCATATGGTACATGGTCCATTGAAGAAAGTCTTAAGTCTTCGACATGGCGATAATTGGTAGCTGTTTATCGTGTTTTACAGTCGTTAGATCATATTCTGACTGGTCAGAGGGTGAAATGGTTTACTGACAATCAAGGGGTTGAAGCGATCGTATCGAAAGGTTCTATGAAGGTGGAATTGCAAAGTATAGCTATTAATATTTTTCGATTTTGTATTGCAAAGTCTATTTTGTTGGAAATGGAATGGATTCCTAGAACAATGAGTGAAAAGCAGATTATCTGTCAAAGATTATAGACATTGATGACTGGGGTATCTCATTTAAAATATTTGATATGATTCAGGCTAGATTTGGAAATACACATATTGATTGGTTCGCTTCCGAACATAATGCTGGATTCGTATTATAAAACTGGATTCGTATTATTCAAGATATTGGAGTCCCACGTGTAACGGTATAGACGCTTTCTCAAAACATTGGGGAGGAAAGTTCGGATTATTTGTTCCCCAATCACTGTCATTACACAGGTTATCAAGAAAAGGGCCTTTGACAAAGCTGCTGGTGTTCTTGTTGTGCCTTGCTGGAAATCAGCTTTGTTTTGGCCATTTCTTTGTCCAACAGGGTCATTTATACCAGAGGTAGTTGATTGGTTCGATTTACCAATTAACAGAGAGAATTATGTGTCAAGTATGAGTGGAAAAGGTATGTTTGGAAATATTGATTTGAATTTCCGTATGTTGGCACTGAAAGTTAATTTTTCTTCAATAAGTTAGTCAATATTATATTTGCGGCGAATGTGAGGCTACGTCCCTCATACGGAACTGCTTGTATAAAAGTTACACTGTGTCTAATTTTTGGTTTTATGAAAATTGACAAACTTGATAGTGCATTCAAAACATAACTTTAAAGACGGAGATGCAAAATAGTCAGTGGTAATTGAAGTACACGCAGTATTGCGTCAGTGCAGTAATATTTCAGAAATTATAATATAAATTAAGGCAGTATTGCCGTGTTTTGAAGCGCAAACAGTATTGCGGGAGCGCAGTTTTATTTCAAAAAAGTATTATATAAATAAAGGCAGTATTGCCGTGCTTGGAAGTGCAAGCAGTATTGCAGAGGCGCAGTTATAACAAGGCAGTATTGCCGTACTTGAGGTTGAGAGCGCAAGCAGTATTGCGGAGGCGCAGTTATATAAAGGCAGTATTGCCGTGTTTGAAAGCGCAAGCAGTATTGCGGAGGCGCAGTTATAACAAAGGCAGTATTGCCGTGTTTGAAAGCACAAGCAGTATTGCGGAGGTGCAGGTATATTTGAATTGGTCTTTAAAAGTTTGAATGTATTATATTGAAGTTATGTCCAATTTCAGTTTTATTAACCATCGACTTTACGTGTGTTTTTTCAGATCCATAAGACCAAAATTGATCAGCTCCCAGAAGTGATGGCGGGAAAAGTACACCTACTTCCGGATTTGTTGAAGAAATCAAGGGCAGATTCTACCAGTTCAAAATATCATTGAGCGTTTGTGCGCTTTCAGAAGTGGGTATCATGCAACGGCTAGGGAAATGGAGACGCTTTGCCCGCCAAATCTTTCAGAGTAGCGATATATTTGGCTTCTTTAATTCAGTCTGTAAATTCACCTAGTCCAGTTATTGCTGCTTTCTATGCAATAAAATGGTACCATGACATTAACGGTCTATATTCTCCAACGAATTCAAAGTTAGTTGAAAATATTTTAGAAGCGGCCAAAAGAGTTTTGGGGAAACCAGTCGTTAAAAAGGAACCGATCACTGCTGATATCATTACCTCTTTGTACAACAGACTATACGACTGCTGATATCATTACCTTTTTGTACAACAGACTATACGAATACAATAATAAAAAAAATCAGAGAACAATTTGTGCATTTTTAATAGGCTTTTCTTGATTTTTAAGAAGTCGTGAAATGTTAATTATTAAGATATTTAACATTGTATTTCATACTACTTATATGGCCATTTTTATGGAAGGCAGCAAGACTGACAAATATAAAGATGGTTCTTGGATAATCATTGCAAAAACAGGTACAAATATTTGTCCTGTAGATAACACTGTGAAATTAATAAAATGGGCTAACTTGAATGGTGATGATTACTTGTTTTGTAATCTAAGTGGTACATAAACTGGACATAAGGTGAGAAATTTGAACAAAATGGTGTCCTACACAAATATTCGTGACATATTCATAAATGCATTGAAGGCTCATGTGTCAGATGTGAAAAAGTATTGTGTTCATTCTTTAAGATCTGGAGGAGCCACCGCAGCAGCTAACAACAGTGTCATAGATTGTATGTTTAAACGACATGGTCGTTGGGCTAGCGAAACAGCAAAAGACGGTTATGTGAAAGATAGTATCGATGAAATGTTAAAAGTATCTCTATGTCTTGGCTTGTAGAAGCATTGTATTTGTTCATTATAATACTGATCCAAACATGTTTAACATTTATTCATTACAAGCGAAGACCCCCGTTCTTTATATTCAGCAACGTCCGAGTGCTATACGAACAGTCGTACCCAAATTCAATAAATGAAATTTGATTTGACTTAGTTTTATTTGTCCGTCCATACTGAGACATGGAGTATATACAGGAAAGGTAATTTTCCACGTTTGAATTTATGAATAAGAGGAAAATTAATTTCCTAAGTTTTGCTCGGTTGGTCTTAGGCGGTGGACAAGTCATTCAGCTTCGGACGTTGGATTGAACGGACAAGCTTTTATAAAACAAACAAGAAATTAAATTGATGTTATTAAGCTTTTTGTTTGGATCAGCAAAATGTAGTTATCATGATTGTTTAAATGTAATGGTGTATGTATAAAGAGTCTAAATGCCTTAAGTAAAGACATCGTGTTTCAGCAACGTCCGAGTGCTATACGAAATCCTCAGCAACGTCCGAGTGCTATACGAAATCCTCAGCAACGTCCGAGTGCTATACGAACAGTCGTACCCAGCAACGTTCGAGTGCTATACGAACAGTCGTACACAAATTCAATAAATGAAATTTGATTTGACTGAGTTTTATTTGTCCGTCCATACTGAGACATGGAGTATATACAGGAATCGAGTTTTCTTATTTTTTCATAAGATAATTGGATAAATTTCCTTCAATATATTTCTATGCTTAACATGAATCTAATGTCTTAATTAAATATAAGTACACATTTTTACATGTTATTTGTCTTTCTGTAGCTCTGTTAGAGGACATAGTAACTTTTTATACCATTTAAAGCGTAAATATTTAACATGGTTTTGAGACCAAGTCTTCCAAGAGCGAGTTTTCCAAGAGCGAGTATATATATATATATATATATATATATATATATATATATATATATATATATATATATATATATATATATATATATATATATTATTTCAGGAAAAATATTTGTGTCATTTCATTGCGTCATGAATTTTTTTCTAAGTAACATTCATACTGACAGAAATGTCATAAAAAAAAATCGTCCAAAAGGAGAGTATCAATAAATATTTCATTTACACAGTTATGCCTTCACATAATTTAAATGATTTCAAGCAGTATATGTGTAATTTTACATAGAAAACCTATAACATGGTTGGTTAGTATTAGTCTAACCAAAATAGTATTTATCATATATAAAGTTATAAATGTTTAGCCCTTTAGTAGTTCTTTGTTTGTTTTTCTTATGAAGTAAAAGCACCAGAGCCTATCCTTTCCTGCTAGGTGATAATAGAAGCTCTTAGAGTATTAGTCTGTTATGAAACAAATATAGAAAACATTTCAAATTATATATATATTTTTTGATACAGAGTAAATCAATTGAGAACCGCGTTATCTTTTTTTTTATGTGAAAATATAAAAAATTTTGATAAGAAAATCTGACTCATTCTAAAGGCGAGCATACTTTATCAAGCTAACAACTCTCTGTCAATTTGATAAAGGAAGGTGACGAAACAAAGTTTTGAAATATGAAAACTTTAGAATTTAGAGTGTCTCAAGAAAGAGAAAATATCTATGCTGTATAAAGTTCGTGACAAAATTATGGCTGTGAAACTTAAAGTAACATTCTAGTGAAAATTTGCAGACTGGAAAAAGTTTAATAAGACTATCTTTAACTGCATCAGCAGTCACGAAAAAATCATTACAGCAAAAAATTTTCTTTCATCATCTCTAAGATTGTTGTTGGGCCTGACATTTGGTAGTTTTATAGGGTGATAGACCTGTTTTTCCAAATCTCGAACCATTTTATTTCTGTCAACACCGAAAAGACTTGCAGAAAGTTAGAGCCAAATTCGCATCTTAAAAGTCTCATGTTATTTGATTCCTGAGGAATTTGGCGAGTTGCCAGTGCCATATACACGTGTATGATTTACTCGTCTCACCTCATTAAGAAGGGATTATTGGACTTCAAGACAAAGTATCTCCAAAGTGCACCTTGTATTCATTCAAAGATCGTAAGAGTAATTTTCTTTTTTAAAGAATACATTATAATAAACAATAAAAATAACACTGTACACTTTAAAAAAGTAATAACAAGTCACTAAAATCTTGAAAAATATTATATAAACAGACCCATTGAACAAAAACAGATATTACCAAGAAAAATACAAGTAAACTTTATATGAGGAACTTCGAACCTAAGCCAATCACTTTCTTGGCAAAAACTTGCGTCAAGTAAATCTCGCATCAGAAAAAGTATGGAATACACAGAATGGGTATTACTGTTTATCTGTACAAAGCATCTCCTTGCCTCTACCCTTTATCCAATGCACTAAAAGCTTCTTCGACTGTCCTGTTGCCTTATACGTAGAGAGAGAGAGAGAGAGAGAGAGAGAGAGAGAGAGAGAGAGAGAGAGAGAGAGAGAGAGAGAGAGAGAGAGAGCTCTTTTAGGGACATTGCAGAAAAAGCAAAGAATTGTATTATCATCAAAGTTATCCAAAATCAAGAAAAAAACTAAATTCTGTAAAATATTTTTTTAAAATCATTGTTAAAAGTCTATTTTGTATATTGTTGCCTGAAAAGAACTTCCATGTATAATATTACAGCATGCTTACCTGCTACAAAAGAAATTATGAAATATATTTTGATACATTGTTAAGAAGACTAAACATGAAAAGCTATTCTTTGTGATAATCACATAATTATTGCATAGTTTAATGAGTTCTCGGACTGATGCGACCAGATACATAAATAGCTTTTAACGACATATTGGTTTGAGTAAACTGTATATTCACTCCGCGTTTTCATCAGAAAAAAAAATGTTTTATGTGAATAGACTTATTTTCATAAAAGAGAGAGAGAGAGAGAGAGAGAGAGAGAGAGAGAGAGAGAGAGAGAGAGAGAGAGAGAGAGAGAGAGAAAGGTTTTAACAGTAATGCTTATTTGCATCTGTGCCCATCAATTGAACATATACACATTCATATGACCTAATAGGAGATTTTCAAAAGATTATCTTACGATCAAGAACAATATATATATATATATATATATATATATATATATATATATATATATATATATATATATATATATATATATATATACACATATCTATAGATTTATATCGATAGTTTTGTATCTATATATAAGTATATATATGTATATCCCATTTCAGCTCAGTGGTACATATATGGCACCTTATTGGCATGATGCAATATTGCATCATACATCGCTCTAGGCTGACACAAGCCTGAACTTGTGTATTGGGAACGCACACCAAACCTGCTACGACATGTTCATATGAGTACAGTCCCTCAAAGCTGCTAGTCTGTGCTCTGCTGTCACCTTGAAAAGAAGTGCCGCTGTTTTCTGCCCAAAACAATGGCTTCCATAACAAAGTAAGTATATTTTGCACATTTCTTTGATAAATGTGTTCTTTTGGTAATTGCATGTGTTGAACAAGTAATAATCTGACCTCTCTATTTAACTTTCATATTTGTGTGATCCATTCTTTTTTCTGCATATCATTTTATATTTGCTGTGCCATATATGGTTCGCTGAGCTAATGCAGGTACATTTATTTCTGTGTACACATATTTTATGAATATCGAATTTGTAGCATATTCTAAATCCTTTTCATGTTTCATATTTCAGATCCGTGACTATTCATGACATTTTAGCTATATTAGAAAAAGACGATAATCATGCAAAAGTTTACATTGAGCCTACAGATACGGGCCTATTGACTGATGAAGACTCTGCTGATGAAGACGATAGTGGATTGATAGATAATTTGTCCGGCACACAACTGACTGGTAATGCTGAAGCTGTTTTCCATGACGGACGACGTACAACTGAAGATGATTGTGAACCTCAACTGAGTGTTATTGATGAAGCTATTTCCCACGACGAACGTCGCGCTGCTGAAGATGATGGTGCGGCTCATAGTTCTTTACCAATCAACAGCTATAAGACTCCCAAATGGAGTCTTGGCACTTCTCTCACACCTGGTGACTGTATGTTTCCCGAGGCAAATTATGCAAAATATAGGGATGTTACTCCAACTGAACTTTTCGAACTATTTTTTGATGATGATATGTGGAATATGTTACTGGATCAGACAATTATCTATGCAATTGTGAAACAGACTTCTTGGTAACCAAAGATGAAATGAAAGTGTTCATTGGAATTTTGATAGTGCCTGGCATCGTTCCTGTATCTTCTCGGAGGATGTTTTGGAGAAATTCATCTGTGACAAGAAATGAAGCTGTCTATTAAGCAATGAGAAGAAAATGATTTGAAAAAATCATGCAATTCATTCATTTTTCTGATAATTCTAAATTAGATACAAGTGACAAATATGCCAAAGTTCGTCCACTCGTTAGACATCTAACAAAGAAATTCATTGAGCATTTTCAACCCGTGAAGTTACTCTCTCATGACGAAGCAATGGTCGAATATTATGATAAGCATGGGTGTAAACAGTGCATCAGAATGAAACAAATTAGATTTGGCTATACAGTTTGGTGTCTAAATTCAGACGATGATTATCTAGTCACCTTCGATCTTTATCAAGGACGTAACATGAAGGAAATGAAGTGAACGAGAAGGTATTTGGCAAATGTGCTGCTACAGTC
>NC_090747.1:24526697-24529197 GCF_036898095.1 Palaemon carinicauda
AGACTTTGATTATGTGCAGTGGCTAATTTTGCGGAGAAATATACGTTATTATGGAATTCCTATGAAATCTGTAAATTTGATTAAGTTTGTTCAAGGTTAACGTTTATGGAGTCTTATGATTTGATTTTCCAGTGGACAGTGAAGTACTCCGAGGAATGTGTTATCACCTATGTTGCTCATCCTCCTCATGGGTTTTTTTGATGTATAGAACAGTTGGGGATGGTGGAGAAGGATTGGACTGGATTGGTGAAAGGAAATTCGTGGACATACAGTATGCTAATGACACTGTCGTTGTTAGTAAAACGCTACAGGACTTGCAAAGCTTGCATACCAGAGGTTGGGCACAAAATGAATAGAAGAAAGACAAAGATGATGAAAACAGAATATGCAATGGAAGATGGAATATCTGTGGAAGGTGAAAGAAATAATGAGGTGGAATCATTTGAATATGTAGGAACTATGATCTCTAATACAGGGTCGTTAGAATTGGAGCTTAATGAAATATTGACAATAGCAAATCATACAATGGTTAGGTTAAATAAAATCTGGAAATCAAATCGCTTGAAAATACCTATGAAAATCCGGCTATATATCAGATTAGTGAGATCGGTTTTACTATATCGACATGAGTCGTGGTAAGACAATGAAACAATATCCTAGAGAATTTATAGATTTCAGAACAAATCCCTCAGAACGATATTGGGAGTCTTATCAAAAATTTTAGCCGTGATAATAAAAATCCTAGAATTCAGAATTATGAAAATAGTTAGACGAAATATTTTATAAATAATATGTTCAGCAACGTTTGTGTGGTGTGAATATTCGAGTAATTGAAATTATGAATGCATATTCTAAACTTACTTCGCGTATAGGCCTTAACATTATCAAGGAACAGTATGAAAGGGGAAAGCAGATAAATGGATGCTCCTCTTCTTTTTCAAACCTTGGCAATGACAGCACCCTCACTACCCTCAACAACAATACCCGTCCGGATAACAGTGGTTATAATTTAGCGTCGCCAAGGTCAACGGCCTGATTAAGAACTATCCTGGGCTTTATCTTATATGATCATGGCATTATAAATACACACCCCTACAGTAATGCCAGGTTTTGGTAAGTTTGCATTATTCATTATTATAAAAAAAATATGAATATTATGTAGTTAGAATACACTAATACAGTACTCTCTCTCTCTCTCTCTCTCTCTCTCTCTCTCTCTCTCTCTCCTCTCTCTCTCTCTCTCTCTCTCTCTCTCTCTCTCTCGTTATTATTATTATTATTATTATTATTTTTCTTTTTTTCTAATAGTCTTTTCAACTGGGTGGTATTTATAGTGTAGGGTTCCGGGTTGCATCCTGCCCACTTAGGAGTCCATCACTTTTCTTATTACATGCGCCATTTCTAGGATCACACTTTTCTGCATGATTCCTGGAACTACTTCATCCTCTAGTTTTTCTAGATTCCTTTCCAGGGATCTTGGGAGCGTGCTTAGTGCTCCTATGATTGTTGGTACAATTTCCACTGGCATATCCCATATCCTTCTTATTTCTATTGCCAGGTCTTGATATTCATTCACTTTTCCCTCTCTTTCTCCTCAACTTCGGAGTCCATGGTACTGCGAAATCAGCGAGTGATACTTTCTTCTTGATTTTGTCAATCAACGTCACATATGGTTTATTTGAGTATATCACCCTATCTATTCTGATACCATAGTCCCAGAGGAGCTTTGCCTGATCGTTTTCTATCACTCCCCCAGGTTGATTTCCGTACCACTTATTACTGCAAGTTAGCTGATGTTTCTTGCACAGGCTCCAGTGGAGGGCTTTTGCCACTGAGTCTTGCCTCTTTTTGTACTAGCTCTGTGCAAGTGTCGTACATTTGCTTGCTATGTTGTTTATGGTTTCATTTTTCGTGTTGCACTTCCTACATGTTGGAGAGATGTGGTTTCCGTCTATCGTTCTTTGAACATATTTGGCACTTAGGGCCTGATCTTGTGCCACCGTTATGATTCCTTCAGTTTCTTTCTATAGCTCTCCCCTCAGTAGCCATTGTAACGTGTCATCACTGGATAGTTCTTTAGTCTATCTTATGTATTTTCCGTGCATTGGTTTGTTGTGCCAGTCCTCTATTCTGTTTGTCATTCTGCTATTATTATTATTATTATTATTATTATTATTATTATTATTATTATTATTGTTATTATTATTATTATTATTATTATTATTATTATTATTATTATTATTATTATTATTATTATTATATTAATACGATATCATGTGTGTTATTAATTTTTAGTGTCACGCTTTCAAGAAAACGGAAATAATTTCATGGTATTTCCTTACAAATTCACATTAGACTTTGATTACTTAACCAAAGCACATCTTATATAGTTTTCCCAAATCATGTATTGGTCATTTTTTAAAACTAATATACAAGTCAAATTTTATCACATTTTATTCAAACATGTATAGGTTAGGAACAAGATAATTAGTATTGAAAA
>NC_090747.1:24534197-24556697 GCF_036898095.1 Palaemon carinicauda
TTTACCGGTTAATTACATTGAAATCGTTAGTTGTTAAATACCCACATCTAAAGCCTGCTTGCTGTGTTAGTTAATCAAAGTCGACCAGTCTTTCTATTTGGCCTAATAGGATCTTTGTAAATATTTTATATATCGTAATTGGGTTGGGCGCCAATTTTTCCGTTTTCTGTGTCTCTTTTTCATAATTAGCCTTATAATATATATATATATATATATATACATATATATACATATATATATATATATATATATTTATATATATATATATATATATATATAAAATATATATATTATATATACATATATATATGCATATGTGTATATGTATATATATATATATATATGCATATGTATATATATATATATATATATATATTGATCTGTAGGTTTATATAATTTTTGTAGACATTTTGTTTTTTGGGGGGTGGGACTCTTTTCATCCCTTTAATAGCCTTTTTTACTTCTGCTACTGTTACATTTGGTACCTGCTAAGGTGACCATATCTATGCAAGAGTACATCAATCCTAAAACTAAATAAAGAGAGAGAAAATTCCAATTGAGGAAGGAGTTAGACAGAGAGACCATATCTCTCCTAAATTATTCATAGGATGCCTGGAATAGGTTTGAAAACTTATTGAGATAATATGGTAATTACTATTAATGGGGGATACCTTACCAACATAAGATTTATAGATGATAGAATTGTGATTAGTGAGTCAAGGGGGAATTGCAAAAGATGATACAAGATTTCAATATACCAAAAAGATATATAGTACTGAAAATTAATACGAGTAAAACTAAGATAATATTCATTGAAATGCAGAAAATATATAATAATTATGGACTAACCTCTAGAGACTTAATGAACTTACCTACTAAGGACGGACAGTAAGTGTTTGCCAAGACATAAGACTGAAATTAAAAGAGGGGTAATTATGGGAGGGAAAGCTTTTGATAAAGTAAAAGAGATTATGCCTTGTAAATTGCCACTCTCCAGAGAAATTAAAGTATTTAAACTGATGGTCAAACCAATTTTAACATACTGGCATCAAAACTTCAAGCCTTACTAAAGCCTTAGATTATAAGCTAGCTTATGCTAATCTATTCAAGTTTCCCCCCTTTATTTCATCCTCTTTTACAATATTTCATGGTTTCCTCTGGTTCATGTCGTTTGATGGTAACATAATATATATATATATATATATATATATTATATATATATATATATATATATGTATATGTATATGTATATATATATATATATATATACAGTATATATATATATATATATATATTTATATATATATGTGTGTGTGTATATTTATATATATATATATATATATACATACATATATATTTATATATATATATATATATATATACTGTATATATATATATATATATATATTTATATATATATATGTATATCTATATATATATATATATATATACATATATATATATATATATATATATTATTTGCGCTAGATGATATCTGTCTATTAACAGAAAATAAAAAGACCTGTTTTACTCTTTATAATTCCTTTCATATTATGGGATAACTTTTTTTAAACCATTAGAATTAGCTTTTACCTTGGAATTTTCAAATGGAAGAGATCGTTATTTATTGATTGAAAATTCACCTATTATTCCTTCTGGCTTTGATAAAACATCAGCAATTTATCTCGCTTGGAAACTTCCACTTCTCACTCAGCAGATGTTTAAATTTCACGAAGGGAATCAGGTCAGCTGTTACTTCGAGTCATTAGCCAGTGATAAATGATAATGGAGGCGTTTGGCCAAAGCATTTTCGGTTACTATCGCAAGCATTAAACCATTTCTGATGATAATGCAAAGGCAGCAGTTTTCTGAATGCACCAACAGTACTTGCTTGAATGTGGCCCCTTCAGTCAGTAATCAACCCTAAGTAGTATATTCCCCACGAACACTCAATTCTGAAAGGTTTCATTAGCCGAAACACTCAGTAGGTCAGTTACCTATAACATACATATTTTATGCTAATTGTAAACATAAGCATATTACTGTAAGTTAACATCACTTTAATAACATAGAATATGGTCATTGCTCTCACAAGTGACCACCAACCATCGTCTTGAACAAACATGAAAAGTGTATCGAGCTAGAATATCTCACCATGGATATGGGTATGGAACACTTAGACGATATTACTTTTACTATTTCATCAATGGCCATTTTCCATCTTCCTGTAGACACTCTTCACGTGTTCTCTCAAAGTTTTTAAGATGATGATCCTGTTTCACTAAAATTTTTAAACCTATTTCCTGAAAAATGTAATAATAATAATAATAATAATAATAATAATAATAATAATAATAATAATAATAATAATAATAATAATAATAATAATAATAATAATAATAATAATAATAAAGATGATGATGATCTTGAAGATTATGCTTATCATTGTATTATAACATCGTAATACAGGTATATTATACAAACCATCCATTTCGGATGAATACGTCCTTTACAACGATTTAGATTTTTTTTAAACTCATCTCACTATGAACATATTTAATATCTAAGATTCGTATAAGCTCTAAAACATAAATGACTTCAAATCCTGTTTTACATTTTATTTTGATGCATTACACCTTGATTATAAACAAGGGCGTGGAAGACAAATTAATGATCATATTTCTGATAATCAACCATAACTAAAAAAAAAGTAAAAAAAAAACACATTCCGTATAATTATGAAAATGGTAGTTATAATACCGCCTGTAAGTTAATTGGTCTATTTTGTTTCCTCAAGATTGATTATTGAGATTTTATGTATTACAATTTGTGTGGGATTTACGTCTAATGAGCAGGCCAATTGCGATTTAAGATAAGATCGATTTTATCGTCTCAGTGTCGCATAAAATTAGAAAAAAAAATGAAAGATAGAATTTTGATACACAAAATACTAACAGCTTATTATGAAGATAGTGTCTACAAATTATCAAAATAACTATTAGAATATGATTAGAGAAAGTAAATGATTATTTAGAATACCCATTATGAAGCTTCATCTGTGGTGGATAATGTGGGAGGGTGGGCTGTGGCACCCTAGCAGTACCAGCTGAACTCGGTTGAGTCCCTTGTTAGGCTGGAGGAACGTAGAGAGTAGAGGTCCCCCTTTTTTTTTTTTTTTTTTTTATTTGTTGATGTTGGCTACCCCCCAAAATTGGGGGAAGTGTCTTGGTATATATATATATATATATATATACATATATATATTTATATATATATATATATATATATATATTTATAAATGTATATATATATATATATATATATAAATATATATATATTTATAAATATATAAATATATATATATATATATATATATATGTACAGTTTCGAATGATTAAATGTTTTTTGCGACCCAATGGTTTGATTTATTGATCTGGTTATATTTAATGAAAATATTGTGGATTATTGAATGTCAGTCATCATGTATGAGATTCCAATCATTGACTATTCCGAATAAAAAGAAAATCAAATCCTATGATTTCATTTAGTACTCTAGATTGTGTTAGGATTGAATTACGTAATATATTCATTTATAATTCCGATCTTCAAACTTTTTCATATATATATAGATAATTGAAATCGTCGTAATTATAATCATCGTCACGATATAAGGCATGTTTAGGTAAACCATCTAATCACAGTTCTAGTGTTATATCATTGATACTGGCCGGTTTTCCATCTGTCATACCTTGTCGGTTCACCACTTCATAAGTCACACTTTTGATCTGTCGAAAAAAATTTACATTATTTGTAATGCATAATCATCACAAACTATTATCAACTTAAAGCACACGAAAATTCATTTAGCAGGCTTGAATAAAAGTTATCAAAACGGTATAATGTGAAAAATGTTTTTCGCTTGCACTTTTACAAGTTAGGGAAAGGGAAAAATATCTAGTAATGTTCCCAAGATCATATAGAAGAAAACCAGGCATGTTGCAAAAAAAAAAAAAAAAAAAAATTACATTTCCCAAGGAGCCTTATTGTCATGCCATAACATCCTCGACTGAAGCTGTCTACGGAATAATATATTCATTTTATTATACTGCCAAGAAATCGATATACATTCTATCTTAGTTTCTCATTATGTATTATAAGTTTGATGCTTATCCTTTTCTTTTTGATATTTTGCAATATTTCAGTAAAGTAATCGCCTCCCTTGAACTTCAGAGAGTATGTTTTACTCATAATAATGCATAGGTGGCATACTGGTTTTCTAACATGGTTAGTATCATAATCATAAAAGAATTTGCTCCGGTTAGTGAATAAATCTTTTTATATCTGTTAGAACCTACATTTTTTTTTTAATTTGTATTGTTTTTACGGCTAACAGTAACGTTTCCACATGCGATTATATTAAAAACAAGATAAAAAAAAAATCTTATTGTATAACGGAAAGAAAATCGGGCAAAACTAAGTTCATCTTAACGATAAAACTGAAAATATAATTTCTCTCATTATATCGAGTGTCTAAAAAAAAAACAATAATTCAATCAGTAATGTACACACCTAACTAGAAATCCAGAGAGAATGTTTACTCAATTTTCGTGAAGCTAATTAGATGTTAAAACCTGGTTGTTATTTTAGGTGCAGACGCAATGCATCTTATTCTCATTAAATCATTTTTATTGATATAATTTTCAAGATAATACGCGGTCTGCTGTAATATTTAGGAAATTTTAAAGCTTATTGGTTATTCATTCTTTTAAACCTTGATCATAGTTGACAAGCTAAGGAAAAATATATCTACATAAGACTGAATTCCGCAGCCAAATAAAATAATAGCAATTTGTCTTATGTACAGTAGGTTCAAGAAAGTAATGGCTTTTCCACCAAATTTTACAGAATCAAATTCAAGAAACATTTTCGACAGATGTATCAGGTGTTGGAGGAAAAAGGAACGTTAATTTACAATGACAGCACAGTAGAGATTTTGATTTGGACCAGCGAAGTTAGTAGTGACACTTGTTTCAGCTTCGATAATATCGGGAATGTCTTATGAAGCATTTTATATCGAATTTGAAACACCATATTGCATTCACAAAGCGACCATAGACTTTTGGAAGAATAAATAATGCGATTCACTCTTAATATTACCTTTGATAATTTTTGGTTTATTTCATCCCAAGTTTTTTTTTTTTAATTGAATTTTTTTTTACTTTAGTTTAATTGAAGGAGTATGAAAATGCCAGTTTTGAAAATGTTTCATTGTATTTTCGAGAAGAGCTCCAGCATTCAGATAGGCAGCGTATGATTGGCATATAAATTTATATATATATATATATATATATATACATATATATATGTATATATATATATATATATATATACATATATATACATATGTATGGGTATATATATATATATATATATATAAACATACATATACATAAGTATGCGTATATATATATATATATATGCATACTGTATATATCTAAATATATGTATATATATATATATATACATATATTTAGATATATACAGTATGCATATATATATATATATATATAGATATAGGCTATATACATATATATATATATATATATATAATATTTTTATATATTCATATATGTAAATCTATATATATATATATATATATATATTTATATATATATATATATATATATAAGTGTATATATAAATACATATATATATATATATATATATAAATATATATATATATATATATATATGTATGTATGTATATATATATATATATATATTTATATTTATATATATATATATTTATATATATATATTCATATATTTATATATATATATATATATATATAGATTTATATATATGTGTATATATATATATATATATATGTATATAAACATATATACATATATATATGCATATATATATATATATATATGCATATATACATGTATATATATATATATATATATATGTATGTACATATATACCTATATATATATATATATATATGCATATATATATATGTGTATATATATATATATATATACATATATATATATTTATATATATATATATATATATATGTATATATGTACATATATATATATATATATGCATATATATATGTGTATATATATATATATATGTGTGTGTGTGGGAGGGGGGTGCGTATGTGTTTGTTTGCGTGTTTGTACGTGTGTGTGACGACGTTGTTGTGCGTGTGCGCGTGTGCCTATGTGCCTTTTGCTTTTCTAATTAGATAGTATATTTTCTTCATAGAGATGTGAGTGAGCCACTCCTTTTTTGTTGTCACTATGGAATCATGGAATGAAAAGAAAGAAAAGCAAAATCCAGTTCTCTTTGATAATTTGTCAAGTTGCAGAACTCACGGTCGTTGTAATTACACAACTTGTAAACTTTCTATGAGAAAATTCTCTTTCGGTACTATATCTTCTCAACATTGAGATTTGATCAAACATTGGATCACAATAACATACATCCTTAAGAGTGTATAAATTCCTGAACGTATCGTGTTTGATCATACTGGTAAACACACAGTCACTTAAACCCACCCACACACATTTATGCAGTGGAAACATATTTACGATATAAGCACCTTCTAATGAAAAATACAGGTTATGCATAAAAAAGAAAAAAAAAAGAAAATAAAAAAAAAAGAAAAAAAAATTACGTAGTTCCAGATATTTTTATTCGTTATTATTAAAATAAATCATCAGAGTATTCTCTGTAAATGAAAAGATGAAAGTCAAGTCACATTTCCGCTTCAGTTTTACTAAATGAACCACAAATACATTTTTCGAATTTATTAGTTCTGCATAAACCACCATATAAAACAACGTTTGAAGTACGTCTAACGTAAACTTTGGGATATAAAGCCTTGGTTTCCCCTTGAATACAAACTGGATTTTGACTCCTGAACAACAAAGGAAATTATTCACAAATGGTGGTGGTTACAAGTTTCACGTTTTAGAGGTCAAACTATATTATTATTATTATTATTATTATTATTATTATTATTATTATTATTATTATTATTATTATTATTATTATTATTATAAATGAAAAAATAACAATGTGTTTCATTGTTATGTGAAAAAAAGTAGAATCAGTTAGATAACGTGTAAGCATTTTGTGTGCGATGGTATTTATGATGTTTAATATTATCTTTTGCTCCTAACGGAAATCATCATTTACAAATATGATTGTTGTAAAATTTCCTTAGTCATCTTATTCTAATCACCACTAAATGGTTTCATCTCTTTCGTCACCATTCCATACACGCCAGGATATTCTATTAGATAAAATCTCCTTTAACATATATTTTCTACATTCGATTATCATCATCTGAAATATATATACAATTGCATTTTCAATATCTGTGTGTAGAGGTGTGTCTCCTTATACATTTAGGAGATTAAAGTTACCTCATAAATGGCAGAGATAAGGGACAGGACATTGCCCTAGAGACTAACCATTTATAATGTACATATGACTAGTGCCAAAGACCCTCCAAATCAAGGTAGAACCATGGAGTGCCAGGCAATGGCTGCCGATGACTGTGCCTATAGGGTCTGCCAAAAACCTTCTCTTTTCGAACAAGGAGGCCGAGTTAACAGACACTACTTTAAGAAACTATTGATCTGGAACGGATATCAAACTCCCGTGCAAAATTGTTTGACATGGGCCGTTTCCATTGCGCTATAACACAACATTTACTTTACTTACTCGCTTTACTTTGACAGCTGCTTATCCGGTCCCAAACAGCAGGAGAACCCCACTCTCTGCATGACCTCCACAGTCGTTTTATCAAGTTCGTTCAGAGTATTTAATGTTTCATATATCGTATTGTTCATTTACTGTTAAATCGTTACTGTTTTATGACTGATGAAATAAGAAAGTCTTCAGTTTCCTCTTGAAAGCCTTAATGTCTTTAATCATTCGGATGTCTCCTGGGAATTTATCATATAGTCCCGGGCCGCATATTTAAAAGGTCTGGAACGTCTACCCTACGCCACCTCCGATACAGCAACCGTCACCAGAATATCAAGATGATCCCCAACCTTCGATGTCCCGATCATCAAGAAAATCATTATTTTTACTTTGTTTAATACCTGGTTAGTGAATGCAGTTAATTATTAATGTTATATTGATATCCGCGGGGGCAGCTCAACATCACCACTTGCCAATACATACGGAGCTTGATGTTTTTGTTTTTCAAAAGCGAAGCGAGCCAACTGCCTAAAAAAACACTTGATTTAGGGTAAATATATTGGCAATAATGTGCGCTCCTCAACATTACCGCTTGCCAGTGAATACGGAACCTGATGTTTATATTTTTGGGGGAGTGAAGCATTATATTTAGAGGAAATCCTTTTGAACAGAAAATATGTTTTTCTATAGTAAATAATGTGATTTCACGAATTCGACTACATTTCAATAGCCAGTATGTAGCGGCAACCGAAGTTAGTCGAACTGGTTATTCTGTTTGTTTGCTATTGAAATGAAGGTTAAATTCAGTTAAATAACGTTATGAACTACAGGAAAACATACATTATCTGTTCAAAATGTTTCCCTGTCCGTAAATACAATTTTACCAGTTTCTCAAGCAGGTTGATGAGAGTCTGAAATCATGCACATCTCTCTGTATGGCTTAAGTGACCGATTCATAGTAGATTTCACTTAGTAAATCCTCGTCAAGGAAAAGATAAGATATCTCAACTGGGGTCTTTCCGTATACTCCATCATTCAATGATTTAATTCTTTCATCTGCTCAGTCTTTGTCCAAGAAATATCGGTTTCATTGTAGTTTATTGCATGGCAATGTAACCTAGGATTCCAACTACTTTTTCTTATAAGAAAAATTACGCTCCCTTCGAAAATAACACTCGTTCCCGTCGCAAATTAATAGTTTCAGAAATATATATACATCTATATCCTCCGATAATGGGGGACCCCCAGTGGGAACTCGGGGTTTTGGGTGGGCAAAACATACTGGGGAACCGATATATAACCGTAAATCAGTCCTTTTCTTCTCTATACATTTCCTTCTTGTATTTATTATAACCGTAGGAAAATACAAAACAGTATAACTGGATATATTTGAGAGGAGCCGTTTCAAAGCTTATTTCTTGTAGTAATACAGTAACCAGTGCTGCCAACGCCTGATGTAGTTTAAATGTTAGCATTCCATACCTGATGTAGATCAAATGTTAGCATTCCTTGCTAACATTAGCACCCATTTGTACGTTTGTCCGTTCGCACCAGTTTCCGACCTGTGCATATATAACCCCCCTGCGCAGGAGTTTCTCTCCCAAATTACGCTTTTTATTACCGTATTATTTTATATTCCCATTCAATATTATTTATCATACATTCCATTTTACCTTCTTATATTGGGTTTATTTGTTTGGTTATTTCCTTTCCCATTTGTACGTACGTTCGTTTCATCAGTTTCCGACCTGCGCATATATCCCCCCGCCCCCTGCGCAGGAGTTTCCTCTCCCCAATTACTCTTTTTATTACCGTGTTAGTTTCTCATTTTTTATTCCCATTCAATATTATTTATCATTCATTCCATTTTACCTTCCTATATTGGGTTTATTTGTTTGGTTATTTCTTTCTCTCTTCCTGGTTGCACATAAATACTCACTCTGGACTAGTTTTTTTTATCCAGTTAATTCTCGGTATGATCATCTCATTTTATATTCCCATTCAATATTATTTACCGATCATTCCATGTTACCTTCCTATATTGTTTTTATTTATTTTTGTTGGTTATTTCTTTTTCTCTCCTCTGTGTCTTATAAATCCTTTCTCTGGTCTAGTTTCCGTATTTAGTTCATTCATGTTTACCCGCTAGAGTTCTTTGTTTTTCCCTTAACCAATCACCACCCTAGGCCTATTCAGATATCTCCCTACCCCCCCACTTCCTTTATCCCTATTAGCGGTCTTTTCACACCCTTTGTTCCAATGCCTTTCCCGTTGTAACCTTTGTCCTGGTGAGGTGTTCTGCATTCTCAGGGTTTAAAGTGCCCCTAGTGCCGTTCGGTTTTATCTTATAGGCAAGACATTCACGTGTTTTATTGCAATTGTGAATCCATCATTCGTAAAACTAAGAAGAAACGCCGTTGTGGTTATACCGTTACTGCCTATAAAGGTACTTTTATGGACAAAAGTCGTCTACCCCCATGGAAGATAATATTATGTGCCATCCACTTTTTGCATAAACATTCGGACCATGAGACCCTCATGGATGGTATCGACATATCTTCGAAAACTAGTGTCGATTGGAGAAGTTTCTGTTCCCAGGTTACCGAATACTTCGACGTTTTCTTCATAAAAGTAAGTCATTCCTCTATAGCCATTATACGTGTTTTGTGACCGGGGTACTTCTAGGCAAGGTTAGGTGGGTTTGTTAGGTTCTGTGGTCTTTCTGTACTATTTATATATTGTGTAACAGTTATATGGAAAAAAATTTTAATATTCGAATGGAAATATTTATCATTTCTGCCACTAGTAATGACATCGTGTCGTTGGTAGTTCTGTGTTCCATTCGTCACCGTTGGTAGTACTGTGAATCAAAGTAAGTCATTCCCCTATGCTTATTATATGAGTTTTGTGACCGGGGTACTTCTAGGCAAGGTTAGGTGGGTTTGTTAGGTTCTGTGGCCTTTTGGTACTTTTTATTTATTGTTTGATAGTTATATGGAAATATTATTTAGTTTACGTATGGAAATATTTAGCATTTCTATCTCTAGAAATGACATCGTGCCGTTGGTAACACTGTGTACCATTCGTCATCGTTGGTAGTTCTGTCAACCATTGGTAACGTTGGTAATGTTATCGTCCCCTACATCTGTTGTTTATATATTTTAACTCAGTATATATGTCAGCAGTGTTAATATTTATATGGTTCATTTGTATTGTATTTCATTGTGTGATCTCGCACAGGAAATATATGATTTCCTATAGTAGATATCGTGATTTAACTGGTTTTCTCATTCATTTCATCCGTAATAACATCAACCAATTCGTCAACTTATAACTAACCGAATTGGTTGATCTGTTTGTTTGCGATGGAAAGGATCATCAAAATCGGTTAAATCACGTTATTTACTATAGGAAATCATATATTTCTTGTGCGAAATCACACCATGGAATAATATACAAAATTACCCATTCCCTGGCACATCCTGCAAGATAAAGGTCAGATCTCTGTTCTCATCATTTAAAATCTTATCGTCAATGTCTTCGTCATGAGTTAGTTCATTTACTGGTGGAGGAACTTCAATATTATCAATGAAGGGTAACATTTCCTGGCACATCCTGCAAGATAAAGGTCAGATCTCTGTTCTCATCATTTAAAATCTTATCGTCAATGTCTTCGTCATGAGTTAGTTCATTTACTGGTGGAGGAACTTCAATATTATCAATGAAGGGTAACATTTCCTGGCACATCCTGCAAGATAAAGGTCGGATCTCTGTTCTCATCATTTAAAATCTTATCGTCAATGTCTTCGTCATGAGTTAGTTCATTTACTGGTGGAGGAATTTCAATATTATCAATGAAGGGTAACATTTCCTGGCACATCCTGCAAGATAAAGGTCAGATCTCTGTTCTCATCATTTAAAATCTTATCGTCAATGTCTTCGTCATGAGTTAGTTCATTTACTGGTGGAGGAACTTCAATATTATCAATGAAGGGTAACATTTCCTGGCACATCCTGCAAGATAAAGGTCGGATCTCTGTTCTCATCATTTAAAATCTTATCGTCAATGTCTTCGTCATGAGTTAGTTCATTTACTGGTGGAGGAACTTCAATATTATCAATGAAGTTTACATCACTGCGAGAGTCATTTTGTTTTGTATAATTTACTGCATCATGAGGAGCACAGAATGACTTGACTGAATGGCTGAAAGTCCTGGGAGAGTATCTTAAAATATAAATAAAATACATATAATAAATGAAAATATATTTTAAGATTTTTGTACACAGAACAAATGTTTCAGAAAATAAAAAGTTTGCCTTTGCAAACCATTTTCTCTTTGTTAGTAACATCCATAGAAAATGGTTAAAATGGAGTCTGGAGTGACCATGATCCTTATTTTAGGACCAAACTTATGGAGCATGGTATCTTTGAGCAACATTACTTTCATACATTTTCTTGGATTTATAGGACAGTTAGAACATTCATATATACTATACACAAGTATGAGTTAGATATAAGAACTGCTTCCCCCACCCCCCCACCCCCCCCCAAAAAAAAATTTTTTGAATGATAAATCAAACTAAGTGAATCCTCCTCTTTAAGACTCACTTTAAACTAAAAGCTGAGACATCAGTGTTGCCAATGTGCATCAGAGGGTAGGTGAAATATTTGAAAGAGACTTAATTCTTTATGACTAACCAAAGATATTTCTGAAAACTGCAGAGACTACTGAAATATGGTAAGTTAGCCATCTGGTCCTAATAAAGGTCTGTGGACAGTAATTATTATGATTATTTGGAAAATTTCACTATTGCGTCTTGGACCTAAGAGACTCGAGCTGTTTAAACACTTAGTCGTAATCTGAAGGATAGATAGTTTTTAATAGATTGGTAAATTCCAAGATTTCACTGCATGAATATATTGGGGATTTGAAACAGCAATTGTTATTGTCCTTTATTATGCGAAAGTTTACACAATAATATTTGTATTTAGTATATGATTTAGGACTAATGAAAAGATTATTAGTGCTACTTCCTTTTTAAATTTTTATTCCAATGAACCGAGTAATTTTGTATCTATGAATCAAATGTAAATTAATAATTTTGCAAAGATGTTATATATATTCAGTTAATTGTATTTTGTCGCAAATAACTTATAAAGTAAAATGGAAAAAAAGGCAAAGCTAGTGTATATAATTTATATTAGGCTCGTGTAGATAATCTGTATATAATTTTACGCTCAAAAAGCATTACTTTTAAAGATATATATCTTTGCTAGCCTTGGTTGCTGTTGTGTCTGGCCCCTACGGCACTTGTAGCATGTAGGTGTATTTTAGGTTTGTAGGTGTTTTTGGATATGGAAAATCTGCAACTTTTATTTGTAGGTGGTTTGGGATATGGGTTAAGTATTTATCGTTAGTCTATTTTTCCTTAATTTTAGAGGTGCCTCTTTAGAAGAAATGAAGTGGAAGGAGGTGAGAGAGGGGAGAAAGCGTTCTCCCCAAAGGAACCCACTGGCTCCCGTCGTTCAGTTGGAAGTAAGAGGTACAGCAGTAAGTCCATATGAGTAGAAGAGCTACTTTACTTCCTTACTTTGAAGGCTGCTTTTCCGGTCCCATACAGCAGGAGAACCCCACTCTCTACAGGACCTCCACTGTCGTTTTACCTTGCTCGTTTAGAGTATTTCTCGTTTAAGATCATGTATTGTTCATTTACTGCTAAATCGTCACTGTTGTAAGATTTTTTTAAAATAAGAAAGTCTTTAGTTTTCTCTTGAAAGGCTTAATGTCTTCAATCATTCGAATGTTCCTGGGAGCGCCACTATATAGTCTCGGAGCCGCATATTTAAAGGCTCTGGAGCCTAAAGTAGACATATATCTAGGTTCCAACAGTTTGATGCCATCTATAACTATTCTCGTGTCGACACGATTCGTTGGCAGCGCAATCAATAAGTAGCAGTTCTCTTATGTATATTGGAAGACTGATTCTGATAACTTGGTGGGTTATTGTACATATAAATTCAATTCTCGTTTTAATCGGCAGCCAGTGTAAATCGATTAGTAAATGGGTGATCCTTTCTCAAGGTGGGACACCTTTTGTCAGTCTTTCTCCTCTGCTTATTATGTTTTGTAACTTCTTAAGTTGCACTTTTGGTAAATAGTAATAACAGGATTATAGTAGTCAATCCTGGTAATAACACAGTTTATCACGAGTTTCTTTACAGAACTTTCATAGGGTATTTTAAAAAAGAAAACGCAATATTTCTTAGTTGATAACCAGTAGGTTTTATTACACTATTTTTGGGCATTTAGAGAAAGGTTACAGTCAAGAAATACACCTAGATCTCGAGCTTTACTAGATATCAGCACCGAGTCATTATTTATGTTCATTTGAATATCACCCAAGTTTCACACGATGTTTGTCTTACCCACCATCAAGAATTCAGTTTTGGTCTCATTTAAATATAGTTGTTTAAATGTCATTCATTCTCTAACACTACCAAGGATTCGGTTTAGAGTTTCAGTAGTGTCATCTATATCATTTATGGAGAAGTCAAATTGTTTGTCATCTGCAAATATTTTGAACTTCATGCCATGCCTTTGTAGTATTTTCAATAGACCAATAGTATAGATGCAGAATAAATGAGGCCAAGTAAACTCCCCTGGGGTACCCCTCTGTTTAAGGGTTTACATGATGAAAAAGAGTTTCCAATTTGTACACAGTAATTTTCACCAACTATGTAGTCTTTTAGGTATTCGAAGGCTTGGTCTTCAATGCTGATGGACCGTAGATCATTTAGTAGTAGTCCATGCACAACTGTATGAAAAGCAGAACTGACGAGCAGTTATTAACATAACACATTAATCTTCATCCATCATTTCTAGCATATCATTTACAACAAAGCAGATGGCTGTCTCCGTAGAATATAGTTTTCTGTAAGAAAGTTGGTTGTCAGGCAAAGCTTCTATTACTTCTAAGTGACTGACGAGTTGTTCAAAAATTACATATTCAAGCACTTTTGAAACAAAAGATAGATTCGAATTAGGTCTATATGAGCTTAATTCCTGGTAGTCCAGTGTATTTTTCAGAACTGATGTGACTATAGCCATTTTCTCACATTTAGGAAACTCACATTCATCAATGTTTACATCTGCTATTCTCATTATTATTTCGGCTACCCTAGAAAATTATCTCTCCAATTACTTCAAATACTGGCATAGGATCAATTGCGCAGTTAGTTTTCTTTGCCCTCTTGCTAATTCTGGTGATATCATCTTGTGTTTTGTTGTTAAATCGCATTATTTTTTCTGTGTGCCTGGTGTATCATTAATCTGATGTTGAGTATTTACAAAGGACCTGGTTATATTTTAAATTTGATCTTTAAAAAACACTAGAAAATTATTTGCTAGTTCATAGTCACTGTATCCACCAGGTAGTTCTTTTCTTTTACATTTCCCATTACACCATTCAGGAGACGATATATATTATTTATGTCTGTTGCTGCTTCGAGAATCATTGTCTTATAGCATTAACTTTTTTTCCTACTTAGTAGGTAGTTATATTGACACGCAGCATTTTTGTATTCTACCCAAGTACTTTCAGTTTTTAACCTATTCCACTTTCTTTCTTTACGTCTTTTTCCCTCTTTTTTTTTTTTTTACCAAAGTCTCTCATTCAAACCAAGGAGATAGGTCTTTTACAGTTACAGTTTTTTCCATCGGTGGGCACATGGTATCACATTCACTTTTACTCACTTTATTATAAGAGGTCGTAAGATAGTTAGCACACTTAGCTCCCAGCAGACATTAGTAATCATGATCACAGGAAATGTTGATAGCATCATTTATTTTCATTGTAACTTCTTCAATAAAAACGGTAGGACAAAAATTATTTATGTCTATAGTTTATTTTCTTTACATATGCATGTTTCTGTAGAGGTGGACTAAACGTAATATGTTTGTGTACTGGGGAAATAGTACAATTCTGTTCAACTTTTATAACAGATACAATATTATTTATGTCACCACTTAAAACTAAGTCTAACGTATGCTTAGTTAAAGTAGTTGTACAGTCGACAATATTCACTAGTCGATATGATTCTAGTAACTCACTAAATGCCAAAGCATCAGGATTTGATGCGTTATCCATCTAAAAATTGAAGTCTTTACATATAACTAATTCCTTTTTCTCCATGATAATCCTCTCAATGAGAGCACCAAACTCTCCAAAAAAGATGCTAGTGTTTGTTCTAGGTTTGTAGATTGTTACAAAAGATAATTTATTTATTTATTTATTTATTTATTTTTTTTGCATAAATTTTAATTCTATATATTCAAAGCTTCATACACTAATTCTTATCAACATTTTGAGATTTTGGTAACTTTTGTGAATAAATAGTTCGACACCCCCACCAGACTTACCTTCTCTCGGTATGTGAAAGAAGGCATGTGTGTGGGGGCATCATTTCAGTGATCTTTGCCTTATCCAGGGTATTTAACAATGTATCAGATAATGAAAGAATATCCAAATATTTCTCGTTTATCAATTCTCGGATTTGAACAGTCTTATTACCTACAGATTGTATATTTACATAGCCACAATTTATGACATCCTTAGTAACCATGATCAGTATTTTCCGCTAGTCTTTTCAATTCGAAGTCATAAGCTTTGCAGTCTTTACTGTGTGGTCACAAGGTTTGTTTAACTTTTTGCAGTTTATACAATTTGACACTTGCGAATTACACTCCCTAGCGGAATGTCTCCCTGAATTTTTACCGCACACTTCGTCATCATTCTTATACTTGCAATCTTTTTTCAAGATGTCCATACCTCTGACAGTGGTAGCAGGGGATCACGTGGTAGCTATGACGTATGTTATAGATACCCCGTCATCACGAAACTCTGTCCACATTATCATGAATAGCCCTCCAAACTTCAGGAAAATATTGGTATTGAAGGACTGAGAAAAACTTCCTTAGCAATTCAAGCTTAAGTTTTTAGGATGAGCAATAGTATAGATTTTAAGCTTGATTAGGAGAGATCTGAAAAGAGAATATGGTGTATATGTGAGTGGTAGAGAAATGGTGAAATAAGCATTTATGTACCTGAAAATACCGCCCCTCCTTTCCCCCAAAAAAGAAAAAAGTGTATAGTTTAATCATGTTTTACAGTCATTGAACCGTCTACGTTCTTGTCAAATGTAATGTTCAGTTGGGAATGGGTCATGAACTTTTTTAAAGAGTGAAGATAATTGCAAGTGAGAGAGAAGCTGTAGAGAGGTTAGTTGAGAATTACAATGTTGGGTTATTTTGTCTTTCTGTGCAAATGAGATCTAAGATTATTACTCCCTAAATAGAGTTATTAAAATAGATATAAATAAAAGGTATCCCTAAATTTCAAATTTTGTTTACATACACTTTTTAAGAAAACGTAATTTTAATAGGAAATTTTCCGTAGAAAATATACTGCTCTCAGTCGTATTTAAGTAAAACACAGGCGACCATAATTTATACCTCACTTTGTTATCACCTTTTATGGGTTGGTGACCGTAATATCATTCCTTTCAGTCAATATTTACATTTCTTAAAAAGGTATGTTTGGCAACATTTATGCTAGGTTATTCACCCTTTTTACGGCATTTTTTTTAGCAGTGTAAGATGAGTAAAATAAGGAAACAATAGCCTACACTTCATTTTCTATGATTCCTCAAAGGGAGTATATCTGGGGCGTTATGACTAAAGTCTATCATGGTGTGTAAAGACATATATGCCATAGTCGGCCATAGTCGATCTTGTTAGTCAAAGGGTTCGAAAACCTTTGTTTAAATTTAAACTTACATTTTCATGTTAATTTTTACTTATATCTTATAAATTAGTTCACAAATGGATTTTTCATTATCAAAATAGTAGGAAATTATATATTACACAGGGTTAGGAGCTGGATGTATCAAACCTTATATTTGTCGTCACCAATATCTTTTTTGGCTGCAAAACATCAAGGTCACTTGAGGATTTTGGGGACTTTATGGATTTTGATTCAGTAGGTCATTAAGTATCAACCATGATAAATTCAGCTTTTTCATTGATTTCCCTACCTAATACTCTAATGGTACGTGTCTTCATAGTATGATAATAAATAATCGGGTCGGTTTTAGAGTCTTCTTGAACTCGGTTGACATGGTTCTTTATGATGTCCCTCCTTACCTTCTCATCATGTTGGTACTGGCTGTGTATGATGCTTCCGTAGTATAAGTTTATACAAGAAGGCATGTTCTCACTGCTGGGCTTGGTCTTGCACCATTTTTTCCATCGCTTATTTTACCTCCTTGATGACCTGGCTTTTGAAACCGCCATCATTGACGAGGATGTGCGTAATCCTATCCAGTTCCTTGTGGATCTCCAGCCAGGAAGAACAATGGGAGAGGTCCTGACGAACATAATCACTGATGATGGAGGTCCTGTTTATAATAAGGCAATAAATAATATAATTAAGCAAAGGCCTAGGTTCAATTTTTTTTTTATTTTTTTTTTTTTTGTAGACGGTGAAATAAAGACCTCATTCAGCAGTTAACACCATTCCGTTCAGTGAAAGGACAAATGGACAAATGGTACGAGATCGGTCTTAGAAGTGAGAGCACGTGTTCTAGTATCAGCATATAATATATAGACATCATGCAAAGCCAGTAACAACAGGACCTAAAGGCCATGATAAACATCATGAAGAACCATATCAACCATGTTCAAGAGGACTCTACAATCAACTTGATTATGTATTTTCCTACTAAGAAGACCTGATCCCTCTTTATGAGAAACTATACACCCTTCCCGTGCAAGACTTTCTGAAGAGGTCCAACATTGTTTATTTATAGCAATGCCCAAACAGTGGATGTCCCTGCTATTACCTTGGAATAACGACGATAAGACTCTCAAAGACATTTTCCTGCCACATCTAGAACACAGCTACCAAGAACCACCAGCTCCTTGCTCTCAACATGAGCGTAGTTGGGGAGGGCGTCATTACAAATACATAGATCATTAGCAGTGCCCCAGATGGAATTAGTCTTTGGATTGTCAAGGCTCTGCTCATCCAAGAAGAGAGATCTAACCTGATCGCGACCAAGGAGATGTTCCTCCTCTCCTCTTGCTGAAGGAAAAAATCCATTAACCATATAACAACTACAATATAAAAAAGGGAAAAAAGGCCTGGGCACTTGACTCCTGCTGAGGTTCTCCCAGCGAGTAACTCCTACAATCAAGAGGAAGCCATGGATTCCACAGACCAGGACTCTGAGTCGTTGAACAGCATTTCTGACTCTGAAATCAGCCCAAGCAATGAGTTGGCCAGTCAATGCACAGCTTTGAGAGTGTTGTCTGCGCTTACCCACAACCAAGATCTACATATATAAGGTCGGCCGAGCAGCGGTACGATTTAGGCCACTTCTGGGCATGACGACATCAAAGCCTTTGCCCCAAAGAAACCCTTGAGTAAATACCTCGGTTTATTCACTCTTTGCCCATTGCTAATTGCGTTATATCCTGATTTGGATATTCCTTCTCTTGGAAATTTGATATATTGTTCACTATATCACTCTCCAGTCATGTAACATCGTTAGGGAAAAAATAAAGTAAAATAATTTCACTTCATTACTTGTATAGAATTATAAATAGGATATGATTAGCTTTTTCATGAATTATTTCTAAATGTATTTACGATGTTTCTCTATTACAATTTTCATATATAAATGAGATATTATTTTCAGTTTCATAAATAGGTCATCAATTCTTTTACACTCTATTTTACAATTTTTATATATTTCCGATTCATACTTCCGTAATCACTTGATTTTTTTTTTATTGATTTTTCTTTTTCATTTTAGATGCTTAATTCAAAAAATTAGAATTTTTTTTGCACAGAAATATAACACCAAAAGGTAAGGCCACTCTAGAAAGTTTCATCTGGTCATAAAGAGTTCTTTTGTAAGGATTCCCCGCCCCCCTTTAAGGGGTATACTTGCAGGCGTTTCATTCTCTGCATGTTTCAGTAAGTTACGTCAAGAATCTCATCACCTGTCTATGATACTTGATTAAATCCAATATACCTTAAAATGAAAACAGCAAGACAAATTTCCAAGGCAATTCATCGTACTTTATTTGTTCTTTTCCCGTGTGTAGATGAACACTTGACCAATAATCTATGAAAGGCAGTCTTGACTTTCATTGCATGTATTACTACTACACTTTCCACTTATCGGGGCTACTTCTTTCCTTAGTAAATATTCTTTCAGACTATACTTGAAATTCACTGCGTTGATATAAGACGGCTTAAGCATTCAATAAAAGCATTTCAGATCCTCCCTATCGAATGGTCTCCGTTGGGCAACATAAACCCAGAATCTATTAGGTTAGTCCTGACCAACTTGAGTAAATGAGTATCATCTGTAGAAAGGAATATCTGTATGTGAGCACTAATATTCTGGGTAGACGTTTTCTCACATAAAGGGTCAAATACAATTTTTTTTTCCACAACCTAAGATTACAGGGCACAAAATCATGCTTTAAAGAACCTGCCTATTCCACTTCTTTTAATCAAATAATTTATTTTCAAATAATATTCCTCATATAGTTTGTCGTCTTGGTTTGTTAAAAAGAAAAGAAAAAAAACTATATATACATTCTTTACCAAGTTTTTCTTTCACGCAATGTGCTAACCAATCAGTCAGCAATTATTATTTGTTATGGTGTTAATAAATTTGCTTTTTTTTCACCATTGTTTTCATTGCAAAGCAGTGGATAATAATTTGTAACAAAAACGTTACCTCCATACGGGAAAAAAGAAGGCATTACGTCTTTTGTCAGAAGTCTCTTACATCAACTTAAATTTGCAGCAAATGAGACTTCATATCATCCATGAAATCACAGTTTGCAGAATGAACAGAACAAACCACATCATTTTAAATATTCCTTTTATGAGCTAGACGACACGCTTATTTCCAGCGCACTCAAAAAATGCCATCTTCTCGAAAACTGAAATATTTGATGTCTGAACATTTTGTTTCAAGTTTTGTACTGGAACACCCAAAGACTGAAATGTTGTTGGCCATTTTCGTAGAAAAAGTAACAGCAGAAGTATAATAAAACAATATCCGTGAGAAACAAATATAATAAGTAGATCTTTAACTCTTGGACCCAGTCCCTGAATATTGTATACTGGATACGAGTACAACCAAATGCAACCTTCGGCATGGCTAGATTGACGTCACTGGCCACGACCTTTAAATTTTAAATATGTGCACTGGCTGACTTCGTCCTTTGGACTTTGCCCACAACAAGACTCCAACTTACACCGACGACTGCGAGTGGAATACCAACCTGATTGTGGAAGAGTCTCTCCCAGTGAGCGCCACAGCAATTGGGAGAGGAGCTCCATCACAGACCAGATGTAAACTCTATAAACGATCAATCAGCAACCAGAAGCTGATATGATGAGCCAACAACGGCTTATATAAAAACCTGCTCGCAATCCCTTAGCCAGAATTTCCCTGATGATAGTCGGAAGCACCAGGTGTCCTCTTGCAATGCGTAGCAGCCATTATTTAATTGTACCGATTTATGAAATTTTATTTAAGTAAAATTATGATTTTTTTTTAATCGTGTTGCTCTCACCTATCGATGACTAAAATAGCACAGTTTCTGGCAGAAGGCAGTACTGACAAAAGAAGAAAAATACGACCTTAATTTCAAAATTAATGCTACTGAGGTAGATATTATCTTTAATCGAACTTGCTTAAATAAAAGTCTAACTCAGAATTATTATTATTATTATTATTATTATTATTATTATTATTATTATTATTATTATTATTATTATTATTATTATTATTATTATTATTGTACTTTTATTGAAAGAGTTATATGTAATTTACGGATTTGAGCTTTTTGACAACAAATTGCAGGTATAGCATATTATGTTGCTGATAATTAGAAAATATTGAAATAAATACTATATTTATTAAATATACCTTAAAGTTTACTCAAGTAAGGAAGGGCTTCCTAAATTGTATGTAAAAGAGTTTGTAATCTTGCACAATAAATCGAGCTGATATAAGTGGTAGGACGCAATACAATTCAGAGAAATATGGATATAATGACGAAGCACATATTCGAATAATTTCAAATTCATACAACTCATTTTTGACAAATGTAGATGCCAACACAAAACAAAATTGCATATAACGTATATTCTATGAGGCAGGTTAATTCAACAGATATAGATGCTATGCTGATACTCATATTTGACTACTATAAATGCTATGACGAAACTATGTATGAAGTTATATGGATGATATGATGTGATCTAATTTGGACAAATCTAGATGTTTTGACAAAACTAAATTTTGTCTAATAGGGATATGGCTCAACCCATTTTGGATCATTATGATGACGATGGCGCAACTCAGTTTAGGAATATACGGATACTTTAACGCAACTTAGTTACGACTAATATAAATTCACTGACGCAACTCAGTCTCAAATAATACAGGAGATATTGCACAAGTCCACTGGGAGAATATGGTTATAAAGAGCAATAACCAAATAAAAACAATAAAAACAATAATAATAATAATAATAATAATAATAATAATAATAATAATAATAATAATAATAATAATAATAATAATAATAATAAAATATATTGATATATATCCAAACAAGAAATGACTGATAAAAAAAAGTGACATAGGCAATACTGCAACTAAATAAACAATG
>NC_090747.1:24571595-24576595 GCF_036898095.1 Palaemon carinicauda
ATTTGTGATTGAAAAAAAAATGTACACTTATTAATATAATCAGACAGATTATCTTGGATATGAAAATTATATAAAAAAAAAAATGGATATCAGAAATGTTACTTTGTGAAATATGAAATATTTTGAAATTATTGTGTGAATGTGTATAGTTTTTGATGATAGATAATGTTTTATAATCTATGTTATATACATTTAGATATTGTCCATTTTACATTGGTAACCTTGTCTTCTCGTAATGACTCTGTCTATACTTTAAAAAATACGTGAAAAAAAACCTGGAAAACTGGTAGCTGGATTTTGTCTGACCTACTCGAGTTGTAATATGTTACATTATAAAAACTAGTCACATATGCGATGTCACTTATATCAGTACGCGCATCTAATGCCAGTGAAATTTTTTTATATTGCTTCATAATGCCTTTCAGTTATAAGGAAACAGGGTCATTGAGAACTTCTTGCAAATGTTTGTTTTTATAACGACACGCTTTAATACTCTATTGCCAAAATTAACTTAAACTGCTAATGCACGATATTTTGATAAACAATGGTTTTAATACATGTACCAATGGTACTCTATTATAACAGCAATAAACGAGAGAGAGAGAGAGAGAGAGAGAGAGAGAGAGAGAGAGAGAGAGGGGGGGAGAGGGAAAGAGAGAGAGAGAGAGAGAGAGAGAGAGAGAGATTAAATAAAGCTGTATCTATACTATAAATATTACTATTTCTTATACAGGGTAAACGTAAATATGTAATAAACGGGTTCATGGGTCAAAAACAATCAACTGGCCCTAGGGACAGTAATTGGCTCACACGGATTTAAAGGATTCTTTTTTCAGCATTTCGATAAAATGAAATCACTAGTGAGGCAATTATTGATGGGGTAATTTAACTGATATATCAATAAGGCCAATGTCCATCAGTTTACTGATGCAGAAATTTCTGTGATGTATTTACCAAAATATTGGAAATCGGGTTTGGGAAAAATATGTAATTTACTCATATTACAATTTCCACAAACAAATTACCCAGGGTCTAAGATGGTGAGTGTATATTTTGTTTAAAATTTATGTTAAAAAATAAGCTTGTCATTAAAAACTATCAAGAGAGAGATGAGTAAATGGAAATAGGAGAAAGTATTGAATATAATTACAGTTAAGGGAGGAATAGAATTGGTAGGTGTAAGTACAGCATAATGGCGGGTTGGAATTTGAGAAGATATTATTTACAAAATAGAAGAAACCACACAGGTGGCGTGGATCAGATCCATACAACACTAGTTATCCACGGAAGTCCAGTAAACATTTAAGCAATATGAAGAAAACTGGATTAAAACACTCATTTCTGTGTAATAAGAAAGAAAATGAGTTTCTCTTATGCTCGGTATTCTCTTACTTATCATTAAGTTATAATCAAATGTTTGAGTACGATTGAAGGTCAATATTACCATTCATAGTAGTAATACGACTGTAAACGAAGCTTATACAGAGTACAGTTTTCTCTTTTCTATTGTTTCAGTGAAGTTTTGGGAAACAATTAAATACTGTAGGGGTTTTAAATTGAGAAATTCATGCTATAAAATTTATTCACAGAGAAATGTGATTAAATTTCCCTTCTATGGCGGTATGTTTGAGCAGAATTACAAGATAAACGCCGCTATCTAGTTATTAGAATACAATTAAATATCTTTTATCAAATGAATATCTTCGTTTATTGAAGGAAATGGATCTATCTCCTGCTAATGAAGATAATTATGTATAGTGGTATACATTACACTAAAGTGAGTATGCATAGATAGATATAATTCTTGCAGTATTTTATCAATGATTGTGTCAATTATAATAATAATGATAATAATAATGATAATAACATTAACTTCAGAAACTCGGATAGAAATCTAATCCGATGAATGTCAACTTATTAATAGAGAGCTACTAAGAATGTGATTTATGGCATAACTTTTAGTTTGTTTCTGACTTGACTTTTCTCCTGGTTCAACACCATCCAGCGATAACTAAAATCTATCTTCCTGTCTCTAAAATTTGCCCCAGTAGACATGGTGAACCTTCAAGAAGATTCTGGGGAGAGAAAATTTCAAGGGATTTGTATTATAAATCATTTATAAGCACAACGATGATGAAGTACCCAAGAGCTTATGTAAAAAAGGAAATTATCTCACCGAAGATTAATGGATTTATGCTTTCCTGAAATATATACAGACAATATTCTCTTCAATCTTTATATGTCTGAATATTATGCTGCAAGAGATGCAAGAGAAGGCAATGAAAATTAGCAATATAACTTCCGGTTTGGTTACCGAGAAATCACAAGTCAAGTCAAGTATATAAAAGTTTCTCTTTTAATTTGTTTTCCGTGATATGTGTGGACTACTTGACACCAAACAACGGACGAAAAAGATTGTACAAAAAAGTATTAGTTTTATTTCAAAGTCAAGAATTCTTTTAGGAAACCTTTGTCAAAATACTTAAATTCTTTGTTTACATTGTCCAGCCTATTGACAATCCATTGTATAGATTTGTTTTCTGTTAGCAGAAGTGTCTTTAATGAAAAAAATGTCAAAAGCTATCAAAAAAGATTAACAATAGCCATAAGATACTTTTTTTTTTCCTAGTTGTTGACATAGGCTTCCAATATTTAAAAAAAAAAAAAAATAAATAAATAAAAACTTGCTGATTATTTTATTTTTAGTCTTTTTTAAATTAGACATTCTCATCTTGAAATCTTGCCTGGTGATGTAAACTGGTAGTTTCATTAATATTAAATTTTTGTAATAAAGACAAAGGTTTCCTGAAGTGATATCTATTTCTTTTTATTGTTTATGATTATATTATAAATTTAGAAAAAAATATAATTACAGGGAATCTCTTTATATTTTCTTCTATAAATCAAATTTATATCCTTTTTCTCTAGATCCATTATCCCTAATAATTGTTTAACAGGTCTCCGGACAAATGTAAGGTGCATTATAGGCGCAAAGGTAATAGAATGTTCTTCGATTCTATAATGAAAAAGATTATTTTGTTTCTACTCCATAAGTGTGCTCTTAAGGATGAAGCAAATATACATTCAATCGGCAGTGAATATAAAAGTTCCATCTATACCCTCTCCAACATGAAGGGTCATTTAGATGCACATAGAAAGTTTTTTTAAGATAGTTATAGAGTAGCTTGTCTATACTTTGTAATATAACCTCTAAGGTTTTATGTTTATTGACAACAATTGTCTTTTGCTTTAATCAATGTTATTGGAACGAAACTTTATTCCTTTCTTGGTAATTCAGTAAGAGCAAGTTTCTTCCCCTAATTAAATAACCTCAGGCCTTCATTCCATATTATTCAAATAAATCAGTTTCTCGAAAAAATAATAAAATCTTTTCCATTAAGTAGTAATCTCGAAAGCATGAATGTTTTGATGTTGCGTTCAAATAAAATATCGGCATTCTTAGGATGAAATCATTTTATGGGTTTGAGTACGTTAACTTCCCTAAAATGTTTCACCTACAAAAATCTCAGGCAGATGAAAAGGGATAATTGACATGTATCTTTTTACGCCATCATTATAATAAACGCTATTGAAGAACTGAGGGCTCTCATTAGCAAGAACAGAATACTACCTCCACCAAGTAGATTATATTTTCAAGTCGGTTTATTTATCTGTTTGTCTGTGCGTCTGTGGACAGATTTACGTCAAAACTACTCAACAGAGTTTGACGACATATTCACCACAGGTTATGGAAGACCCCATAACATTTCATAGATGATCCGGATCTGGATTTAAATTTTTCATAATTTTAAAGAATACTTCAAACCAAAATGACGGATATTGAAGAAATTTCCACCACAGAGAGATTTAGTAAACTTTGAAAATGATCCGGTACTGGATCTAAATTCAGGAGCAGGATTTACCTTTTCTTTTTCACAACTTTAAAGATTACGTCCAAACGAATGGACATGTTGGATTTTCATCTAATTTGACCAATGGATAGATAATGTGTACCAGAAGGAACCATGAAATTTTGGAGGTGATACAGATTAAGATCCCGATTCCGGTTCAACATAGCACTTTTTACCATCTACTCTATAGTCAGTACATGAAAATTGGAGACAATATCCTTAAATTCTAGTTAAATTTTGATAACATTCATTCCCGGAGGTCTGGAATATGTGATTGCTTTTAATTATTAATTCTTACAATGGCAGAACATTTCATGGAACAAAAAAAAAAAAAAAAAAAAAAATTCTCTCAAGTATCATTACATTGAGGTGTTAAAAATTTTGATGTTTAAAAAAAAAAAAAAAACTATATCAGGTTTTATACATAATTTCCTAGTTCATACGACTAGCGCGTTGATTAGCAGGAATTAATGAGTACTCTAAGAAGATGACAGAGAAAAGTAAATGTGTATGTAAATTTAATCATTTAGGTGAGCATTAAGTCATATTGTTAGTGGTAAAACAGAAAAGATATTGAAGCCCAAAGCTCTGAGTATGTTAGAGAGAGAGAGAGAGAGAGAGAGAGAGAGAGAGAGAGATGTATTGTCAAAAGGTTTATTGTTAGTGTCGCAGACTGTATATAACTACAACTTGCAAATCACAATTACTGATCCCTTTCTTTGATTTCAATGTATTGACATAAAACAATAAAGATTTTAGTTCTGATAAAATATAGTGCCTCTAAAACCGAGACCTTATGCTGCAAACAAAGCACAAGACTTCCCCGATTAACAAACGCTGAGGTCGTAAAAAGTTGTTCTTGCAGATCTTAATATCTGTACATCTGCCGCTACTCAATTGGGTAGACATCTTCTCCATATCAACAAAGTTACTCTACCGATTTTCTTTACAAAATATTTTCTTATTTATGCAACTTACATCCTCATCATATCTTATGAGAAATAATGCAAAAATATAATTTAGTTATGTTTTTGTAGATAATTATGTTGATAAGTATCATATAGCATTTTTCTTTCTTCGAAATCGGAG
>NC_090747.1:24581595-24601595 GCF_036898095.1 Palaemon carinicauda
TTAGCAATAGGTAAATTTGGAGTAGTCACAGGGAATGACAAAGAAGACATGCTTGTAGAGTTTTCTGAAATAAACAATATAAAAATCATGAACACCTTTTATGAAAAGGAACATACAAATGGACATGGAAAAACCCAAAAGGAGAGACCAAAAAATTAAATAGATTTTATTTTCTGGGAAAAAATTCATATTAGCTGAAGATGTAATAGTGTTGAATAAGTTTAAGTCAAGCGATCATAGAATTGCAAAAAGCTAAAATTATTCAGATCTAAGTAAAGAGGGAGAAAAATAATTTTCAGAAAGAAAATAAATATAACTGTGATAAGATAAAAATATGATGAGATTAGTTTGGCAACACAAAATAGGTACCGGAGGAAATTGAAGCAAGTAAAGCAGAAAAGAACCAGAATCTAACACTATTATTTGTTTTGTAATCAGCACAAGAGCTGAGTAGAACTGATCCTAAACAAGATACAGGAAAATTATTAGAAAAGATCAAAAACCTAATAAAGAAAGACTGGATATGGGGATAAACTCCAAGAGAGAGGAAATAGAGTTAGCAGAATTATCGCCCCTCAACCCCCCCCCCTCCAAAAAAAAATCAAATAAAATAGATAAAAACCCAAGATATTCGTAAACACAATCCGACCAAAATTTAGGAAACACTAAAGATAGGAGGAAGCATCGTATTGATAAAAAGAAGAATTGAAAGAAGGGACCCAAGGATCTTTGAGTTTAAAGATGAAAATGGAAATATTATCCACAAAATTGATTGAGTAAAAAAAAGATTACCCAATATTTCGATACAATGCTACACAATAGGGATTAATAGAAATAATTTTACTAATTGAAATAATGAGACACCTGAGCAGGTACCAAATGTAACTATAGGAGAAGTAAAGAAAGCATTAAAAGGTAGGAAAACGAGACCACACAGCTGGTGAAGATGGCCTAACAATTGATATGATAATAGATGGAGATGTCATGTAGTAAAACTCTCTAAATGTATGCCAAAATGCTCTATACCTATACCTTGGAAAGATTCTATCATGATACTGGTTAAGAAAAAGGGAGAAACATAAGGCCGAAAAAAAGTTTTCTCCGTAATATATTGAACATTTACAAAAATCATAATATGCTGAATAGAAAAACAGCAACACTTTTATTAACCAGGAGAGCAGGCAGGCTTCACAAGTGGATATTCAACTGACCATACCTATATGATTAACCAGGTAATAAAAAAATCAACAGTATGACAAACCACTACGTATGGCATTTATAGATGGTGAAAATTTTCTTGATTCCGTATAAACTCCAGCAGTAATGAAAACCCTTCAAAATCAAGGAATATATATATATATATATATATATGTATATGTATATATATATATATATATATATATATAGATAGATAGATAGTGAAATCATTCCGATTGAGATTAGACAGAGTGACCCAATCTGCCATAAACTATTTACAGCATGTCCAGAACTTGTAACATAGTTTTCCAGTTTTGCATTGTATTTTTGAGGAATTTGATAATATAATTCTCTGCACCATATATCTTTGAGCATTCTATCAGCCATGAGTGTGGTATCATTCCAAAGGCTTTCTTGTATCCAATCCACTCCGTACTCAGTTTACCTTTCCTTCTCTTATTATTTTTCAATATAATTTTGTCTAATATTATCCGTGTGATTATGTATTTTTTTTTTTCCAGCATTACTTGTGGCATCCTTTTTGCTGGCAAGGTATAGTGTTTGTTCCCTGCAGGTGGATAGACAGCCCTTCACTGATGATGCCTGTTTACAGCTTCCACATTGTTGGTAGGCATGTAATTGGTCGTCAGTTGCTTGCTCTGTTGCCTCAACAATTTGTTTTTGGAATTAGACAAGTCCTTCGTGTGGTCATCTATTCAGTCGCGTGGTGGTTTCAAATACAGTAGTGGAGATGTTTTGCTATTTTTGTATGTAAGGCTCTCAGGTTTATAAGCCCAGGGCTTTCCAGTTTGGAGTTTTCTTAGGCTGGTTCCTTATAGCTTCTGTTATGATATCAGAGAACCTTTATTCAACTATTCCATTTACTTTACTTTTAATATCCTCTAGCCATTTTGTTTGTCTATTTCGCCTACTGGGTTATTCCATACCCCTTCCTAGAGCTGCTTGGTCGGTTCTGCTTCTGAGTTATCTTGATGGTCGTCATCTCATTTTACTATGCTATCTATGTGTTCCTGGTTTGTTTTGAAGAGTTTGTTCTGCAGATATCATTTGTTTCTGTTCTTTTATCTGTTCATTGGACTCTATTCTTTGTTTTATATCTTATCTCGTGTTGTTGAAACCTTTCCAATGCACTTTGTATTTCCCATTCAGTTCCTGTCGAATCTTACCAGTTTTTTCATCCGGTTTTCTGCCGTTCTTCAAATATATTCAAGTCAGTTCCTATATCGGTTATCTGGTTTTACAATTCCATTTTCAAAGTTACTGTCTGAGACTCTGCTCATGTTGCTGTAATGTTGGTATCTCTATTTACGTGAATTCCGTAACGAGCCTTGCTTCAGCATATGCAAGGGTATTAGTTTCTGTCATGGTACAACCCTATATTATATTCAGTATTTCTTTGACTTTTTCCGTCTTTTCCTTTAGTTTCTTCTTCTTTAAGGCATTGAAGTCTGGTATCCTTATTTTTTCTTTAATGTCTTGACTCCAGTGTTTCAATTTGCTCATATTATCTGCCATCTCATCAGTCACTTCTATTTCAGTTTCTTGCATACCATTACAAGATGGGTTAGTGGTGCTGCTGTGTCAATATAGAGTTACTATTTTTTCTATCAGACCGTAATGTTCTTTTATGGTTGTCAGCTCTCTTTCTATTTCTTATCTTTATAATGCCAGGTTTTCTTGTTTATTTTTTTTTTTCGTATTTGATCAGCTAAGCTCGGTTCTGTAAGTGGGGAGTTAATCCTTGGTTGTCAGAGGTTTTGCGTTTTTTTTTCTTTTTTTTTATCTTCTTTCTGTCTAATTACTGTGAATATAACATCTCCATGCCACTTTATTTTTCACTTTTGTCTGTTTTCTTCTTCGATATGCTTTCGTAATAGTCCCTGGTGATGCTAGTTCTTTATTTTATTTTATCTAGACTAATTTATTGATGACGACAAAAAAAAGACTAGTTTAATATCAAAATTCCCATGAAAGAGGCATTTCAAGACAAGAACCAGGAAAGCTTATTCGGAAATGAAATATATATGTATATATAAATATATATATATATATATATATATATTGTATATATATATATAAATATATATATATATATATATATATCTATATTTAATAAATATATATATATATATATATATATATATAGATATATATATATATATGTATATATATATATATATATATATATTTAATAAATATATATATATATATATATATATATGTATATATATAGATATATATATATGTATATATATATATATATATATACATTTATGTATTATATCTACTTATATATTTACATATCTATCAATATATCCATGTATGTATGTATCTATATATCTATCTACCTAATTATCTATCTATCTAAATATCTAACAATCTTTTTATTTATCTATGTATACATACATATATATATATATATATATATATGTGTGTGTGTGTGTGTGTGTGTGTGTGTAATCATCATCATCTTGATCGGCCATTACTATCTCATTACAGGGTAAAGAAGTCACATATGTCCATCATCATGCCTCTATTTAAGGGCTTTTTGTGCTAGTCCACAATTACAAACTTAATTAGTACGTCAACCTATCATCTTCTCCTAATCCCAATGTTTTTTTTTTTTTTAATATCTAGAGACCCATTTTGTACGTCTATTGTCTGTCCTTCTCAGTATATGTCATGTCCATGTCCTTTCTTTTTTCTTCATGTTGATAGAATATCCACTACTTAATTTGCTCTTGTATCCAAGTTGCTCTTTTTCTTTCTCCTAGTGTTACTCCCAGTATTATTCTTTCCATAGTTATTTGAGTTGTAACTAACTTATTTTCTAAGGCTTAAGCAAGGCTCTGAGTTTTATATGCTTAAGTAAATACTAGTACGACCATTCCATAGTCTCCTTTCTAAGAGATAGCTGCATTTTATTTTTCATAATCTTATTTGCTTTATCAAATGCTCTCCAACCTACGTTTATCCGCCTTTTAATTTCGGTTCCGTGTCCTAGGGAAACACGTAATATATGGCTTAAGTATAGAAACAGTATTTATTAACAATCTCCAGACGTTCATCCATTACTCTCATTTGTTGACTCTGCATTTTCATTGAAAATGATCTCGATTTCCTTTTTCATTCATAGCCCAGAATTTCTACTTGTTCTATTCGAATCTTGTATCATCTTTTGCTATTCCTCCCAGTATTAACTAAATATAAATATATCACCTGTAAAAAGGTAGGATAGAAAACATTATTTCAACTGCTATGTCGAATGCAGTTATTATTTGTACTTCTTAATTAAGCCCAGTGCTCCCCAAATAGAAAGGTTTTACGGAAATAAATCAGTTGTCTGCCGTGATATAGAGAAACCAAAGAACATCTTTAGAGTGAATGCCGATAAGGGAATAATGTACATCTGCAGATTTTATCTTCCACTCTGCAAAAATTTGATACACACAATTCTTTCAAACAACTAGACTATATAGTAAGGTAACAGCGAAGGAGACTAGATAGGGAAAAGATATATTATAGCATATGATTGTCAGGACATTGGAAGACGCCAGGATTTTCATATAACGGTTCCAATTTGATTTTAGAATTAGAACAGCGAAACAATATAATGGAATGAGAAAAAAAAAATATATAAAAAAAAGATACATGGAAAAATTTTAAATTACTAAATATGAATGAAACGGCAGGGGAAAAAAGTAATCACATCAATTAAAAAAAAAAAAAAAAAAAAAAAAAATAGGTGATTTCATGTAGGAGGGTATGGCAATTAAAATGGCCATTGGGTCACTATTCTATCCTATCCTAATGCTTTATCATATATTTCAACACATCAAAGAAGCTTCAATAGTATACGCAATAATCTATTATTTTTCATAAATTAATTCTGCTAGTTAAGAGTCCCATTCTGGAAAAATCCAAAAACTTCATCCATTTTGTAAGTCGTTTTGGGAATCATATCGTTTTTTATGAATTAATATATTTAAAACAAAAATATTATAGATAATCTCATTTTCTTAATATGAATATGAAATACCTAAATACTGGGCTCTTCTTCAAGTCCTTACTGTTTTCCAATAATAATGCCGAATACTCTTAAAAATAATTATATTTTGGGAAAAACAATACAAGTAAAATCCCTTTCTTTCGAATGCATAAAAAATAAAATAATTTATGCAAACGAACATTTACAGGTCAGTTTAGTTCGTGTCTTTTTCCACAAAATACTCTCCATCTTAATGCATAATCAATTCTCCATTTCAGTGGAAATATGCCTATTATTTCCTTTCTTCAAGTTTTCTCCAAAATTATTGGTCCAAGTCAAGATAAGTAAAGGAATCTAGAATTAAGTATAATGTAACTATTTACAAAAAAGAACTGTACATGAAACAGAATGTATAACGAATGTTCATTGACTTTTACCCCAATGATACTTAAAATGAAATAGTTTTCAGGATTTATAACAGTATTCTGTCATCTATTCCTCCTGGCCTTGAAACTTGAAGATAAAATTTAGTCTAATATTCAAAAATAATGCGTAAGGACAAAAAGATCCTTATCTTCTCCCTTTTGACAAAGCAACATCGGGAAAGATAAACTTCTGAAGAGTATAATAAACCTAAATCCTTGCGGGAAATATTTCTAAACTAACAAACAAACAAAACACTTTACATTCCGGTGGAGAGAAGTGGAAAATAATAAACCATATAAAGTACTATGAATAAAGCATTATGATTCCTATTGTTTTAAGAGTGATTGAACTGCATTCCAGTGAATCGGGAAATGAAAACAGCCAGCTCTATCATGATACTATTTCACACAATGTGCAAAATGATTTAAATTTTTGTAGGGGAAAATACTTCGCTATTCAAGAAATTGTCACATTTCTTTGATTTATTTGGTCGATAAACATCGAAAAACTGTAATATGAGAGTAATATAAAGACATTATGGAACGCTAAACCAATAACTTTATATGATTTTGAGAATTTGTGCATTCCATTTTTGATTATTGGATATCTCGCTGAGGACAAAAAGTATATCTTTCTTACTTTGCAATCCAAAAGATTCCAAAAGACGCGCTTTCCTCAAGTGAAAACTCCATAATTTTGGGAGATGTTTTCCGATAGTTCTTCTTCATATATTGTGCTTTACTTTCCTTACTTGATTAAAATCTTTGATTTTTTTGTTTTGTTGGTGGCTTGGGTTGTAGGAAAACGTTAACTAATTCAAGTTAATTTGTAACTCCCCCTTTAAGTTAAGTGATATTTATAATAGTCTTCAAAAAACTTAATCAGTAATTGTAAAATAATAAAATACTAATGATGTTTCCTGTTAAATAAACTAATAAATTCGATGCCTGCGTAATAATAATAACGATAAAAATAATAATAATAATAACAATAATAATCATAATAATAATAATAATAATAATAATAATAATAATAATAATAATAATAACAATAATAATAATAATAATTCTCAAATTTTGCAGTAACACATATTTAACTGTGCTACATAATCTTATGGATTGTACGGATAATGTAAAAATAATCACAACATAAAAAAAAATAAATATGCCTAATAAAATGTTTCCTAAAGTTTATTTTGAATATAAGAAAATAGAGCTTTAATTTTCTTCTAACTTGAAAAATCTGAATGTTGTAGTTTCTACTTTGTTGTACATACCTATACATCAGATATATCTTAATTCATATTCTCTACCTTGAATTCTCTTATATCCAAAACATATAATATCTTTATATATATATATATATATATATATATATATATATATATATATATATATATATATATATACTTTTTAATACTAAGAAAACTTTTTCTTCCTAATATTATAAGTAATATTGATGTTATATTTACTAATATCTATTTACAGAATTTGCATGGAAAAAATAAGTCTAATGTTGATGTGAAATATTTAATTACAATTTTTACTTATACAACTTCAATAGTTTTTTGATAGCCAAGTCTGCAGCACTACTGTTACAGGCTGTAATATGATAAATTGTATTATAAGGAGGGAAGAAAAATAAACCTTTTCCAGAAACTAAGTCATGCCAAATAATGATAACTGGCAATAGAAGGAAAGGAGTTAATTTCTTCACCCAAGACGCTGGCTGGACATTCAGAGGTTCCAGTGATTAAACTATTATATTATGTCAGTAAGAATATCATATAAATCTATTATAGTTTAGATTATTTAAAGAAAAAAATTGAAAGGCAGCCATTCATTTGTTAGTTCTCCTCCCACGTGAATAAAAAAGAAAGTGGTCATTTGATAGAGTTCTTGCTACCATATACAATGTCTCGATAATGAATAGTAAGAAACCATCAATTTGATAAATAATTTATTGATTATGAAAAATTAAATATAACATGAGCTAAGAGAAGAAAAAGGTGAAAAAAAAACGAATGTAAAAAACTATAACCAAACACTAAATAATTATTTGCAAAATATGATTAAAATTAACCAGTCAGAATCACAGCTGAAAGAAAGCAAATATTTGAAAAACTATTAAGAAACGGAGGAATCCTTAATGTAAAGCAAAGTATATCTTGGTCATTAAGAAAATGATAACTTGATAATTCAACAGAAACATTTCGCCAGCTTATCAGCACATTTGGCGTTGTATTCAGGAAAATTTAATGACTAAATAGCTTTCTGAGAAAGCTTCTTTTCCAAGCTAACTCACAAAGCATGCCAAAAATGGCGTCTCTGAATATTTTCTTGCCAAATGGATCCCCTTTCTTTGACACGATAAACAACCTTTGTAACATTACTGCTAAGGCGAGGAAAGTCTTTCTCTTCTTCCTCACAGATCATCCATGATTTATAAAGCAGAGGTTAAAAAATCCACTTTTACTCCACGTTCATGATATCTTAAGTCACCGGAAAATTATTGCCTGCCATATCTTTCAGATTTACTTCATCATACAAGCTTTTATTAGGACAATATTTCTATCCGCAATTCAAAACGTACATTCAATTTATGTTGATGCTTATGATAAATTCGAAATTAATGACTAAGCTGAAATGTCTCGGAAACCGACTGATAAAAGCCAAAGCAAAACACACACACACACACACACACACACACACACACACACACGCTGGCGCGTGCACATACACACACACACACACACACACGCAAGTAGGTGTATAATTAGGTTTATAGGTGCTTTGGATATGGGAAATCTGCAACTTTTATTTGTAGGTGATTTGGGATGTGGGTTAAGTATTTATTGTTAGTCTATCTTTCCTTATTTTTAGAGGTGCCTCTTTAGAGGAAATGAAGTGGAAGGAGGTGAGAGAGGGGAGAAAGCATTCTCCCCAAAGGAACCCACTGGCTCCCGTCGTTCAGTTGGAAGTAAGAGGTACAGCAGTAAGTCCATATGAGTAGGAGAGCTACTTTACTTACTTACATTGATGGCTGCTTTCCCGGTCCCATACAGCAGGAGAACCCCACTCTCTACAGGACCTCCACTGTCATTTTACCTGGTTCGTTCAGAGTATTTATCGTTTTAGATCACGTATTGTTCTTCTACTGTTAAATCGTCACTGTTGTAAGATTTTTTTTTAAAATAAGAAAGTCTTCAGTTTTTCTTGAAAGGCTTAATGTCTTCAATCATTCGAATGTTCCTGGGAGCGCCACTATATAGTCTCGGGGCCGCATATTTAAAGGCTCTGGAGCCTAAAGTAGACATATATCTAGGTTCCAACAGTTTGATGCCATCTATAACTATTCTCGTGTCGACAAGATTCGTTGGCAGCGCAATATGTAGCAGTTCTCTTATGTATATTGGAAGACTGGCTCTGATAACTTGGTGGGTTATTGTACATATAAATTCAATTCTCGTTTTAATCGGCAGCCAGTGTAAATCGATTAGTAAATGGGTGATCCTTTCTCAAGGTGGGACACCTTTTGTCAGTCTTCCTCCTCTGCTTATTATGTTTTGTAACTTCTTAAGTTGCACTTTTGGTAAATATTAATAACAGGTTGCAGTAGTCAACCCTGGTAATAACACTGTTTATCACGAGTTTCTTTACAGAACTTTCATAGGGTATTTTTTAAAAAAACGCAATATTTCTTAGATGATAACCAGTAGGTTTTATTACACTATTTTTGGGCATTTAGAGAAAGGTTACAGTTAAGAAATACACCTAGATCTTGAGCTTTACTAGATATCAGCACCGAGTCATTATTTATGTTCATTTGAATATCACCCAAGTTTCTCACGCTGTTTGTCTTACCTAACATCAGGAATTCAGTTTTGGTCTCATTTAAATTTAGTTGTTTAAATGTCATTCATTCTTTAACACTACCAAGGATTAGGTTTAGAGTTTCAGTAGTGTCATCTATATCATTTATGGAGAAGTCAAATTGTTTGTCATCTGCAAATATTTTGAACTTCATGCCATGCCTTTGTAGTATTTTCAATAGACCAATAGTATAGATGCAGAATAAATGGGGCCAAGTAAACTCCCCTGGGGTACCCCTCTGTTTAAGGGTTCACATGATGAATAAGAGTTTCCAATTTGTACACAGTAATTTTCACCAACTATGTAGTCTTTTAGGTATTCGAAGGCTTGGTATTCAATGCTGATGGACCGTAGATCATTTAGTAGCAGTCCATGCACAACTGTATGAAAAGCAGAACTGACGAGCAGTATTAACATAACACATTAATCTTCATCCATCATTTCTAGCATATCATTTACAACAAAGCAGATGGCTGTCTCCGTAGAATATAGTTTTTTGTAAGAAAGTTGGTTGTCAGGCAAAGCTTCTATTACTTCTAAGTGACTGACTAGTTGTTCAAAAATTACATATTCAAGCACTTTTGAAACAAAGGATAGATTCGAATTATGTCTATATGAGCTTAAATCCTGGTAGTCCAGTGCATTTTTCAGAACTGATGTGACTATAGCCATTTTCTCACATTTAGGAAACTCACATTCATCAATGTTTACATCTGCTATTCTCATTATTATTTCGGCTACCCTAAAAAATTATCTCTCCAATTACTTCAAATACTGACATAGGATCAATTGCGCAGTTAGTTTTCTTTGCTCTCTTGATAATTCGGGTGATATCATCTTGTGTTTTGTTGTTAAATCGTATTATTTTTTTCTGTGTGCCTGGTGTATCATTAATCTGATGTTGAGTATTTACAAAGGACCTGGTTATATTTTAAATTTGATCTTTAAAAAACACTAGAAAATTATTTGCTAGTTCATAGTCACTGTATCCACCAAGTGGTTCTTTTCTTTTACATTTCCCATTACACCATTCAGGACACGATATACATTATTTATGTCTGTTGCTGCTTCGAGGATCATTGTCTTATAGCATTAACTTTTTTTCCTACTTAGTAGGTAGTTATATTGACACGCAGCATTTTTGTATTCTACCCAGTACCCAAGTACTTTCAGTTTTTAACCTATTCCAATTCCTTTCTTTACGTCTTTTTCCCTCTTTTTTTTTTTACCAAAGTCTCTTCATCAAATCAAATAGATTGGTCTTTTACAGTTATAGTTTTTTCCATCGGTGGGCACATGGTGTCATATTCACTTTTACTCACTTTATTATAAAAGGTCGTAAGATAGTTAGCACACTTAGCTCCCAACAGACATTAGTAATCATGATCACAGGAAATGTTGATAGCATCATTTATTTTCTTTGTATCTTCTTCAATAAAAACGGTAGGACGAAAATCATTTATGTCTATAGTTTATATTCTTTACAAATGCATGTTTCTGTAGAGGTTGACTAAACGTAATATGTTTGTGTACTGGGGAAATAGTACAATTCTGTTCAACTTTTATAACATATACAATATCATTTATGTCACCACTTAAAACTAAGTCTAACGTATGCCTAGTTAAAGTAGTTGTTCAGTCGACAATATTCACTAGTCGATATGATGCTAGTAACTTACTAAATGCCAAAGCATCAGGATTTGATGCATTATCCATCTAAAAATTGAAGTCTTCACAGATAACTAATTTCTTTTTCTCCATGATAATCATCTCAATGAGAGCACCAAATTCTCCAAAAAAGACGCTAGTGTTTGTTCTAGGTTTGTAGATTGTTACAAAGGATTTTTTTTTTGGGGGGGGGGGGGCATAAATTTTAATTCTATATATTCAAAGCTTGATACACTAATTCTTATCAACATTTTGAGATTTTGGTAACTTTCGTGAATAAAGAGTTCGACACTCCCACCAGACTTACCTTCTCTCGGTATGTGAAAGAAGGCATGTGTGGGGGGCATCATTTCAGTGATCTTTGCCTTATCCAAGGTATTTAACAATGTGTCAGATAATGAAAGCATATCCAAATATTTCTCGTTTATCAATTCTCGAATTTGAAGTCTTATTACCTAGAGATTGTATATTTACATAGCCACAGTTTATGACATCCTTAGTAACCATGACCAGTATTTTCCGCTAGTCTCTTCTATTCGAAGTCCTAAGCTTTGCAGCCTTTACTGTGTGGTCACAAGGTTTGTTTAACTTTGTGCAGTTTATACACTTTGACACTTGCGAATTACACTCCCTAGTGGAATGTCTCCCTGAATTTTTACCGCACACTTCGTCATCATTCTTATACTTGCAATCTTTTTTCAAGATGTCCATACCTCTAACAGTGGTAGCAGGGGATCACGTGGTAGCTATGACGTATGTTATAGATACTCCGTCGTCACGAAACTCTGTCCACATTATCATGAATAGCCCTCCAAACTTCAGGAAAATATTGGTATAGAAGGACTGAGAAAAACTTCCTTAGCAATTCAAGCTTAAGTTTTTAGGATGAGCATTAGTATAGATTTTCAGCTTGATTAGGAGAGATCTGAAAAGAGAATATGGTGTGTATGTGAGTGGTAGAGAAATGGTGAAATAAGCATTTCTGTACCTGAAAATACCGCCCCTCCTCCCTCCCCCCCCCCCCCAAAAAAAAAAATAGTTTAATCATGTTTTACAGTCATTGAACCGTCTACGTTCTTGTCAAATGTAATGTTTAGTTGGGAATGGGTCATGAACTTTTTTAAAGATTGAAGATAATTGCAAGTGAGAGAAGCTATAGAGAGGTTAGTAGAGAATTACAATGTTGGGTTATTTTGTCTTTCTGTGCAAATGAGATCTAAGATATAAATAAAAGGTATCCTTAAATTCCAAATTTTGTTTACATACACTGTTAAAAAAACGTAATTCTAATAGGAAATTCTCAGCTGTATTTAAGTAAAACACAGGCGACCATAATTTATACCTCACTTTGTTATCACCTTTTATGCGTTGGTGGCCGTAATATCATTCCTTTAAGTCAATATTTCCGTTTTTTGAAAAGGTATGTTTGGCAACATTTATGCTAGGTTATTCACCCCTTTTACGTCATATTTTTAGCATTGTAAGATGATTAAAATAAGGAAACAATAGCCTACACCTCATTTTCTATGATTCCTCAAAGGGAGTATTTCTGGGGCGTTATGACTAAAGTCTATCATGGTGTGTAAAGACATACATGCCATAGTCGACCATAGTCGATCTTGTTAGTCAAAGGGTTCGAAACCTTTGTTTAAATTTAAACTTACATTTTTATGTTAATTTTTATTTAGAGTATATCTTATAAATAAGTTCAAAAATGGATTTTTCATCATCAAAATAGTAGGAAATTATATATCACACAGGGTTATGAGCTGGATGTATCAAAACCTCATATTTGTCGTCACCAATATCTTTTTTTGGCTGCAAAACATCAAGCTCACTTGAGGATTTTTGGGACTATATGGATTTTGAATCAGTAGGACATTCAGTATCGACCATAATAAATTTAGCTTTTTCATTGATTTCCCTACCTACTACTCTAATGGTACGTGTCTTCATAGTATGATAATAAATAATCGAGTCGGTTTTAGAGTCTTCTTGAACTGGGTTGACATGGTTCTTTATGATGTCCCTCATTACCTTCTCATCATGTTGGTACTGGCTGTGCATGATGCTTCTATAACATAAGTTATTACAAGAAGGCATGTTCTCACTGCTGGGTTTGGTGTGGTACCATTTTTTTCCATCGCATATCTTACCTCCTTGATGACCTGCCTTTTGAAACCGCCATCATTAACGAGAATGTGCGTAATCTTATCCAGTTCCTTGTGGATCTCCGGCCAGGAAGAACAATGGGAGAGGGCCTGACGAACATAATCACTGGTGATGGAGGTCTTGTATATAATGAGGAATTAAATAATATAATTAAGCAAAGACCTAGGTTCGATGATTTTTTTTTGTAGACGGTGGAATAAAGACCTCACTCAGCAGTTAAAACCATTCCGTTCAGGGAAAGGACAGATGGACAAATGGTACGAGATCGGTCTTAGAAGTGAGAGCACGTGTTGTAGTATCAGCATATAATACATGGGCATCATGCAAAGCCAGTAACAACAGGACATAAAGGCCATGATAAACATCATGAAGAACCATACCAACCATGTTCAAGAGGACTCTACAATCAACTTGATTATGTATTTTCCTACTAAGAAGACCTGATCCCTTTTTATGAGAAACTATACACCCTTCCCGTGCAAGCCATTCTGAGGAGGTCCAACATTGTTTATTTATAGCAATGCCCACACCGTGGATGTCCCAGCCATTACCTTGGAATAACGACGATAAGACTCTCCAAGAGATTTTCCTGCCACATCTAGAACAGAGCCACCAAGAACCACCAGCTCCTTGCTCTTAACATGAACGTGGTTGGGGAGGGCTTCATTACAAATACATAGATCATTAGCAGTGCCCCAGATGAAATGAGTCTTTAGATTGTCGAGGCTCTGCTCATCCAAGAAGAGAGATCTAACCTGATCGCGACCCAGATGTTCCTTCTCCCCTCTTGCTGAAGGAACAAATCCATTCACCATATAACAACTTCAATGTAAAAAATGATAAAAAGGCCTGGGCACTTGACTCCTGCTGTGGTTCTCCCAGCGAGTAACTCCTACAATCAAGATGAAGCCATAGATTCTACAGACCAGGACTCTGAGTCGTTGAACAGCATTTCTGACTCTGAAATCAGCCCAGGCAATGAGTTGGCCAATCAATGCACAGCTTTGAGAGTCTTGTCTGCGCTTACCCACAACCAAGATCTACATATATAAGGTCGGCCGGGCAGCGGTACGATTTAGGCCACTTCTGGGCATGATGTCATCAAAGCCTTTGCCCCAAAGGAACCCTTGCGTATTTACCTCTATTTATTCACTCTTTGCCCATTGCTAATTGCATTATTTTCTGATTTGGATATTCTTTCTCCTGGAAATGTGATATATTTTTTACTATATCACTCTCCACTCATGTAACATCGTTAGAGAAAACATAAAGTAAAATAATTTCACTTCATTACTTGTATAGAATTATAAATAGGATATGATTAGCAGTTTCATGAATTATTTCTAAATGTATTTACGATCTTTCTCTATTAGAAATTTCATATATAAATTAGATATTATTTTCAGTTTTATAAATAGGTTATCAATTCTTTTACACTATCTATTTTACCATTTTGATATGTCTCCGATTCATACTTTTGTAATCTCTTGAATTTTTATTGATTTTTCCTTTGTATTTTTAAATGCCTAATACTATAAATTAGACATTTTTTTGCAAAGAAATATAACATCAAAAGGTAAGGCCACTCTAGCAAGTTTCATCTGGTCATAAAGAGTTCTTATGTAATGATTCCCCGCCCCTCTTTAACAGGTATACTTGCAGGCGCTTCATTCTCTGCATGTTTCAGTAAGTTACGTTAAAAATCTCATCACCTGTCCATGATACTTGATTAAATCCAATATACATTAAAATGAGACTAGCAAGACAAATTTCCATGGCAATTCATCGTACTTTCTTGGTTCTTTTCCCCTGTGTAGATGAACACTTGACCAATAATGTATGAGATAGGCAGTCTTGACTTTCATTGCATGTATTACTATTACACTTTCCACTTATCGGGGCTACTTCTTTCCTTAGTAAATATTCTTTCAGACTATACTTGAAATTCACTGTGTTGATATAAGACGTCTTAAGCATTTAAAAAAAGCATTTCAGATCCTCACTATCGAATGATCTCCGTTGGGCAACATAAACCCAGAATCTATTAGGTTAGTCCTGACCAACTCGAGTAAATGAGTATCATCTGTAGAAAGGAATATCTGTATGTGTGCACTAATATTCTGGGTAGACGTTTTCTCACATAAAGGGTCAAATACAATTTTTTCCCCACAACCTAAGATTACAGGGCCCCAGATCATGCTTTGAATAACCTGCATATTCCACTTCTTTTACCAAATCATTTATTTTCAAATACTATTCCTCATTTAGTTTGTCATCTTGGTTTGTTGATATATATATATATATATATATATATATATATATATATATATATATATATATATATATATATATATATATATATATATATATATATATATATATATATATATATATATATATATATATATATATATATTACCAAGTTTTTCTTTTACGCAATGTGCTAACCAATCAGTCAGCAATTATCATTCGTAATGATGTTATTTTTTTTTATCATTGTTTTCATTGCAAAGCAGTGGAGAATAATTTGTAACAAAAACGTTACCTACATACGGGAAAAAAGAAGGCATTGCGTCTTTTGTCAGAAGTCTCTTACTTTTACGTAAATTTGCAGCAAATGGGACTCCATATCATCCATGAAATCACTGTTTGCAGAATGAACAGAACAAACCACATATTTTTAAATATTCATGTTATGGGCTCAACGACACGCTTATTTCCAGCGCATTCGAAAAATGCCATCTCTTCGAAAATTGAAATATTTGATGTCTGAACATTTTGTTTCACGTTTTGTACTGGAACACCCAAAGACTGAAATGTTGTTGGCCATTTTCGTAGAAAAAGTAACAGAAGAAGTATAATAAAACAATATCCCTGAGAAACAAATATAATAAGTAGATCTTTAACTCTTGGGATCAGTCCCTGAATATTGTATACTGGATACGAGTACAACCAAATACAACCTTCGGGATGGCTAGAATGACGTCACTGACCACGACCTTTGAATTTTAAATATGTGCACTGGCTGACTTCGTCCTTTGGACCTTGCCCACAACAAGACTCAAGCTTACACCGACTGCGAGTGGAATACCAACCTGACTGTGAAAGAGTCTCTCCCAGTTAGCGCCACAGCAATTGGGAGAGGAGCTCCATCACAGACCAGATGTAAACTCTATAAACGATCGATCAGCAACCAGAAGCTGATATGATGAGCCAACAACGGCTTATATAAAAACCTGCTCGCAATCCCTTAGCCAGAATTTCCCTGATGATAGTCGGAAGCACCAGGTGCCCTCTTGCAATGAGTAGTAGCCATTATTTAATTGTACCGATTTATGAAATTTTATTTAAGTAAAATTATGATTTTTTTTAATCGTATTGCTCTCACCTATCGATGACTAACATAGCACAGTTACTGGCAGAAGGCAGTACTGACAAAAGAAGAAAAATACGACCTTAATTTCAAAATTAATGCTACTGAGGTAGATATTATCTTTAATCGAACTTGCTTACATAAAAGTCTAACTCAGAAGTATTATTATTATTATTATTATTATTATTATTATTATTATTATTATTATTATTATTATTATTATTATTATTATTATTAATAATAATAATATTGTACTTTTATTGAAGGAGTTATATGTAATTTACGGAATTGAGCTTTCTGGCAACAAATTGCAGGTATAGCATATTATGTTGCTGATCATTAGAAAATATTGAAATTAATTCTATATTTAATAGATATACCTTATAGATTACTCAAGTAAAGAAGGGCTTCCTAAATTGTATGTAAAACAGTTTGTAATCTTGCACAATAAATCGAGCTGACATGAGTGGTAAGACGCAATACAATTCAGAGAAATATGGATACAATGACGCAGCACATTGTGACGGGCCTACAGAAGGTTGTGCCTCAAAGGCAGGTCGAAAGCAACTGAGTAAATTTATTATAGAACACTCTCCTTTATATACAAAAGCTCAAAGCAACAGGACCACCTGCTCGAGTACTGCACCAATAGCGACGTCGCTGGCATCGGTGGAGAGACTGAGAGGGGCATGTGGATAGGAAAAGTGAGAGCCGCAGCAGTTGATAGGGCCTTCTTTGCATTGCAGAAGGCCGCTTATTGAAGTGGACCCCACTTCAGGTCCTTTGGCTTGCCTTTGAGGGAGGTGTATAGGGGAGCAAGAGTGGCGGCAATGGCTGGCAGAAAACGGTGATAATAGTTGATAATGACCAAAAATTACTGCAGAGCTTTGACGGTCGAGGGCGCGGGGAAGTCCTGAACAGCTATTACCTTCTCAGGGAGTGGATTAACTCCTTCAGGAGTGATGCGGTGCCCTAAGAACGACACTTCGTTGGCGCCAAAGGTACACTTGTCGTACCAGACTACAAGGCTGTTTTGTTGCAGGCGGTCGAGCACGATGCGCAGGTGACGGAGGTGTTCCTCTTTTGAAGAGGAGAACACAAGTATGTCGCCCACATAACATACACAGAAGGGGAGGTTCCCTAAGATGCCATCCATGAGACGTTGAAACGTGGCCCCAGCATTACGAAGGCCAAAAGAGAGTAATTGAAGGTGTATGTACCAAACGGAGTGGCAATGGCGGTCTTGGGGATGTCTTTTGGGTTCATAGGCACCTGATAATACCCCTTCAGGAGGTCGAGCGTAGAGAAAACCTTCACTTTGTGCAGGTAAGAGGTCATGTCGGCAATGTATGGGAGGGGATAGTGATCCGATTCTGTTTGCATGTTCAGGTGCCTGTAATCCCCGCACAGACGGAGGGAGCCGTCTTTCTTCAGAACGATGTGTAAGGGTGACGACCATGGGCTGGAGGCCTTTTGGCAAAGGCCCATTTCCTCCATTTCGGCGAACGTCTGCTTGGCGGCTGCCAATCGTTTCGGTGCCAGACGTCTGAATTTTGCGAAGACTGGTGGTCCCGTCGTCTTGATATGGTGATAAATACCGTGCTTGGCAGGACCCATGGGCGTTTGGCGAAGTTCTGGACTGAAAACTTCCGGGTACGACGTGAGGAGGTGGGCGTAGGCATCCGTGGGTGCGCTGATGTGGAGAGCGAGGTTAGAGGGGGCGGGTTGAAGAGGTGTCGACAAGTACGAGTCTGTGTTGACCAATCATCGGTGGGCGACATCAATCAAAAGGTGGAAGTGAGAGAGGAAATCCGCACCGAGGATTGGCAATGTGACGTCAGCAACGAGAAACTTCCAATTAAATTTACCGTTTCTGAACAATAATGTGAGGTTCTTGTAACCGTAGGTGGGTATCGCAGATCCGTTGGCAGCTACCAAGCGGACGTCGACAGACGTTGACAGACTACGTCGAGTCATGAAGAGTTCCCTTGGCAAAAGAGAACGACAAGCACCCGTGTCTAACAAAAATCGCACGCCCGTTCCTGCATCATTTAAAAAAGAAAAGATTAGAAACATTGGAGGCCGCCACCACGAGCGATGGCCTACTTACACGTTTTCTGGCCACTGACAATCCTTGGCACATTTCTTCGCGGTTGCCCCGAATCTGAAGTGGTAGTAGCAAAACTGCGGTGAATGGGAGGTAGTAAGTGGCTGTAGAAGTCGTTGGTTGGGGCGTGAGCGACTGGTGAGTGGTGGGTGGCTTTGTCGCCGCTTCGGCACGTCACGGGGTAGGCGTGTATGTCCTACGCCATTCACGTCAGCTTCGGGTGACGTTGAATGAGCGTCCTCTTCGTCAGGGGTGGAGGCGTTGATGGAGGTCTTGAAGTGGCTGTCCATAAGGGTTTCGGTTTTGGTCATCAAGTCCTTTATAGGTAAACTATGGACATTGGCTATGGCAGCACATATAAGTCCGGGTAAACTGCGTATCCAAAGGCCGCGAAGTAGGTTCACCTCAAGAGGAGAGCCGTCTGTGGCAGGTTACAAGCGAGCGATACTGGTCATTTCACTGAGGGCGAGCGAAGCCCTTTGGTCCCCCAACGGTTGTTGCGAGAGCTGAAAAAGCTTTGCTATACGGGCGGCTGGCGACAGCGAGTACTGCTGCAGAAGGTATGTTTTGAGGGCGTCATACGCTATTGGGGTGTCTCGTTGTTCACAAAGCCAGTCGGATATTTTATGGGAAAGTGTTGTCGGGTATCGCCGTGAGAACCAAATCTGCTTTGGTGGTTGGGCGAGTCACGCCCTTGATGCGAAACTGGACTTCTTCCCGCTGAAACCAAGCAAACGCCTCTCCGCTGGCGACTGATGAAAGTTTCAATGGGAGAGTCGCAGCAATAACTTCCGTAGAGTCGTCCATAGTACCAACGATGGAGGGGCGAGGGGGGGTGGGGTGGAAGGCGGGAGCAGCAAGTCGACTTCTGGGGTCACCAATGTGATGGGCCAAGAGAAGGTTGTGACTCAAAGGCAGGTTGAAAGCCACTGAGTAAATTTATTATAGAACACTCTCCTTTATATACAAAAGCTCAAAGTAACAAGAAATTTCATGTTTAAAAAACAGACACTGTTACAGAGGAGAATAGCAGACATGTTAAATCTGGTTCATTTTAGTGCGAGGGAAGAGCGAAGATACAAGCATAATATATACACAAAATGAACTATGTACGATCGTGTGACACACGGTTGATACAACATATTCGAATAATTTAAAATTCATGCAACTCATTTT
>NC_090747.1:24614095-24619095 GCF_036898095.1 Palaemon carinicauda
TGCACAACTGCACCAAAAGCAGCACTTGAGATTGAGCAGTATTAAGATACTACATTTATTTTCATCCATCATTTCTGGCATATCATTTACAACAAAGCAGATGGCTGTCTCCGTATAGTATAGTTTTATATAAGAAGATTGGATGTCAGGCAAAGCTTCTAATACTTTTAAGTGGCTGACTAGTTGTTCAAGAATTACATATTCAAGCACTTTTGAGACAAAGGATATATTTGAAATAGGTCTATATGTGCTTAATTCCTGGTAATCCAGTGCATTTTTCTGAACTGTTGTGACTATAGCAATTTTCTCAGACTTAGGAAACTTACATTCATCTATGCTTGCATGTGATATTCTCATTATTATTTTGGCTAGACTAGAAAAGTTATATTAGATTTTTAAAGATCGTATTAGACAGATAGACAGATAGACAGATAGTAAGACCTTGATTATCCAAGAGAGTAGGCAAGCTTTAGAAGTTGGCATTCAATAACTGATCATATCCATGTAATTGAACAGCTAATAGAGAAATCAACAGTGTATAACAAACCCCTATATATTACAGTTTTAGACTATGGGAAACATTGTAATTCTTCCTACACTTCAGCAGTAATGAAAGCCTTTCCAAATCAGGAAATAAATGAGCCTTATGTTAGAAAACTTTGAGATATTTATAGAGAAAATACAGCAATCCCAAAAATACATGAAGATTATGAGAAAATATAGATTGAAAATGGAGCTAGCCAGGTAGACCCATCTCTCCTAAAATATTCGCAGTTGTACAATAAGCTTTGAAAAGAGAAATTCATAAAATATAATTATTACCATTAATCGGAAACACCTTAACATGTTTAGTGAGTGACGTGAGCAATTACAAAAGATGATAGAAGATTTAAGTAGAAAACGCAGAAAAAAGGGTTGAAAATAAATTTGAGTAAAATTTTAAAATATTAAAAAAAATTCAGAAATTCAACAAACAAGAGTTATTGACAAGTATCTGGAGATAGTTATTGTATATACGCACTTACCCGGGATATGAAAAAAAATTAAAAGTAAGGTAAGCATAGGATGGAGAGCTTTTGGTACACATAAATAGAAAAAGAAAAAAAATCCTTTTTAAAAAAAAGTAAAGTATTTCAACAGACAGTCGTACCAGAATCAACTTATGCATAAAAAAAAAATGAGCCCAATAAAATTCTCAAAACTTAGATTTGTTAAAACTCATATAGCTCTGGGCAGAATAATGAAGTGAATAACACCAAATGACAGAAAAACAGATATATATATATATAATATATATATATAAATATATATATATATATATATATATATATATATATATATATATATATATATATATAAATATATATATATATATATATATATATATATATATATATATATATATATATATATATATATATATATATATATATATATATATATATATATATATATATATATATATATACATTTATAAATATATATATATATATATATATATATATATATATATATATATATATGTATATATATATATATATATATATATATATATATATATATATATATATATTCAAACTAAGCAGAGGTAGCAAGAGAGGACGACAGGTTGACGACCTAAGAATATATATATATATATATATATATATATATATATATATATATATATATATATATATATATATATATATATATATATATATATATATATATATATAGTGATTCAGACCGGCGCAAAAAAGATTGTATGGAAATACATCTAGAATGCTATTAAATTTCATAACTGCATCTTCAGTATGCATTGCAAATTCCTGGACCATCGTGATATGCCATTGAGTGAAAAAAATAAATAGTTTTCACTCTTTCTGTAAAAAAAGAAATGAAATAGTGTCATACCACCACTTCATGATTTGTTTACGTATGCATGCAGATATTCTATAAATTAATATGTATGGTTGCTAATTAACAATCAAGAAAGTATTTTTTTTTTCTTTTTTAAGGAAAATTTTCATTAGAGTCTACTTTTGAAATGGGATCATATTTTCAATATATTCACACTGGATAACTTGCCTCAAATGTCAGATCATAAATGTCGAATCCTGTCTCAGAAAATGCCTTCTTCTATTGACTATTCCATCTACTATATGCAAACTCTATTTCATTTGTTATAGGCAAACTCTCTTTCCTTCCCAGTATCTCTTCGAACAGTCTTTTCGTAAAAGTTTAAAAATCGAAGTTACTTGAAGATCTGTAACTCCTTCAAACAAGTTGAACCAATTCCGACTGACACGCTCCATTTATAAGACCACTTCAACTTCAGATACTTCCTTACTTGGAAACTAACGCCAATTCAGAATACATTCCGTTTTTTATTCAAACCAGTTTCTTTTTCTTTTTTTTTTGTTACAAATTTAAGGTCTCTGGGAGATATAATAGGGTTATGGATCCATATATATATATATATATATATATATATATATATATATATATATATATATATATACATATGTATATGTATGTATATGTATATCCATATATATATATATATATATATATATATATATATATATATATATATATATATATATATATATATATATATATATATATATATATATATATATATATATATATATATATGCATATCCAGAAACATAAATGCATTAATCATTTAAGAATACCTTTGAAGTTTTCTTCTCCACAAAGGATAACTCATAAAATCGTTCTTTCAATTCTCTGGTAGTTATTAGTTACCAACTACATAACACATATCAGAATAGGCAATGGTGGTAGTAATCTTATCATATGTGCGTGCCCCCATAACTGCTTATGCGAACATTCTGTATGTATCTCCAGGGGCTAGGGATAGTGGGTGTGTATGTATGTGTATGTGCGTATTTGTTTTCACACAAAAAATTTGGACTTTCAAAGCAGGTAGTAGGTTGGCCAGGGCACCAGCTTCCCGTTGAGATACTACCACTAGAGAGGTATTGGATCCTTTGACTGGCCAGACAGTAATGCATTGGATCCCTCTCTCTGGTCACGGCTTATTTTTTCTTTGCCTACACGTACACAGAATAGTTTGGCCTATTCTTTACATATTCTCGTCTTTCCTCATACATCTGACAACAATGAGATACTTAACACATCTTCACCCAAGGGGTTAATTACTGTACTGCAATTTGTTCAGTGTACTTTCCTCTTGGTAAGGGTAGAAGAGACTCTTTAGCTGTGGTAAGCAGCTCTTCTAGGAGAAGGACACTCCAAAATTAAACCACTGTTCTCTAGTCTTGGGTAGTGCCATAGCCTCTGTACCATGGTCTTCCACTGTCATGGGTTGGAGTTCTCTTGCTTGAGGGTACACTCAGGCACACTATTCTATCTTATTTTTTTTTCTTCCTCTTGTTTTTTTGAAATGGTGTGTTGGGCAGGCTTAATAGAAGGGCCATGGATGCCTGGTGGTTTATCAAGAGGTTGTCTTTTCCTTTTTCTGATTATTTTTCTTCTCAAAACCATCCTTACTGTCCTCCCTTCAGTTGAAGTGGCTATCCTGGAGGGTATTTAGCCTTGCATGGTGTATCGGCTCCTCCATGTTGACCAGTTTTTCCGACTTTTTACTATAGTCTATGGGTATCATCAATCACTTTGTTTATAATTCTGTACGTATTGTTTTTGTTATAATTCTTGTTAATCTAGTTTTTAAGTATGCTGTCTCTTTTTTATTTCTATTAATTCTTATGCTGTCTGGAGACATTGAGCGAAATCCGGGACCAGTACGTCCTAGATTTCGTCAATGTCGTCTTCTGTATTGCAATATTCGTGGTCTTCATGCAAATATCCAAGACCTTACAGTTGCGTCCAGACAGTATGATATTCTTTTGTGCTCAGAAACTTTGGTTTGTAATATGAGGCACTCATCTGAGCTCCTTATAACTGGTTTTAAGAAGCCAATAATGTTGAAACGTGATGCCATCCCTAGGGCCAGGGGAATGGCGGTGTATATTAGGACCGAGTACCCTGCTTCTCATAAGTCCTGCTATCAATGTGGATGTCATGAGATTCAGGTAATAAAAGTTTGTGGCAGGCATAACAACTTTTATTTATGTTCGATCTACCGGAATCCAGACATGGATGAGTCTATCTTCGATTGTCTTCTTACCATTATGGCTAAGATACAAGAAGATGATAGAAAGGCTTCTTTTGTCTTTGTTGGTGATTTTAATGCTCACCATAGGGAGTGGTTAAGTTCTATCTCTCCTACCGATCACCATGGCTTAAGAGCTTTAGACTTTGCCTCTGAATCAGGCTGTGAGCAAATCATAAATGAAGCTACTCACAGGTCTGGTAATTGCTTGGACCTTGTATACACTGACTCCCCTGGCGTTATAACTGGTAAGGTTGGTTCTCCAGTCGGGACATCTGATCATGCCTTGATTTCATTATTAGTGAAGACTGAGCAGCCTGTCCCTGATATATCATATTCTTGTAAAATTTATATGAAATCCCAAGCAGACTGGAATGGGATTTTACATGATCTTTTGTTCTTGAATTGGTCACAACTATATAATAGTGTAGATCCTGTTGTCCCTTTGAATGAGAATCTAGTCAACATAATTGATAGGCGTATCCCTTCTCGTGTGCTAAGGTACCGAGTGAAGGACAAACCGTGGTTCAATGATGATTGTAGACGTGCTTTTTTGGAGAAGCAGGAGGCCTATCAACTTTGGAAGGGTAACAGATCAGATTTGACCTAGAACAACTACACTCAGCTTCGAGCTTTTGCTCAGAGAGTTTATGCCTCAACTGAAAAGGAGTACAATTTAACCATAAAAGAAACCCTTTCTGGTACAACTCAGGAACATAAATGGTGGTCTACCCTTAAATCTGCACTCTTTGGTGTAGATGCAACAGTTCCTCCTTTACTTAAACCAGATGGCTCAGTCACTCACTGTCCAAAGGAAAAGGCAACCCTTTTGGCTGATGTTTTTGACAGTAAACAG
>NC_090747.1:24636595-24641595 GCF_036898095.1 Palaemon carinicauda
AGCTTGGACCAAGTCCCCTGGACTTTTTTCCGATGAGAGTGACCTCCCCATCCCTCCTTTGAGGCGTCTGAGTGAATCGTCATCGACGGGGGAGGTGGCTGAAGAAGAACAGACTTCTTTAGATGTCTGGCTTGGGACCAAGGTCTGAGAAGAGTACGTAGCCGTGGCGGCACTGGTCTTCTCAGGTCTCTTCGCGCGTTTGATGCATACCTTCTCCAAACTCCGGTTGCATCCTTTAGCTGTGCTCTTAGCACTGGGTCTGTCACTGAAGCAAACTGGAGAGAGCCTAGTACCCTCTCCTGTTCGCGTCTTGATATCCTTTCGGAATCTAGAAGTCTCTTGACAGAGCCCGCTATCTCCTTCCTTTTCTTCATTGGGATGGAGAAACTGTGTGACAAAAGGTCCCAGTGGATTCCCAGCCACTGGAACTTTTGGGATGGAGAAAGTCGAAACTTTTTCTTGTTGATCTTGAAGCCTAGGTACTCTAGGAACTGGATCACCTGACTGGAAGCTTGCAAGCATTCGGTCTCGGATGCTGCCCACACCAGCCAGTCGTCCAGGTAGGCTACTACCTGAATTCCCTTTAGGCGTAATTGTTTGAGAGCTGCGCTCGCAAGCTTCGTGAAAATCCTTGGGGCTATGTTTAGCCCGAATGGCATGGCTCTGAAGGCGTACAGTTTCCGTTGTAGCCTGAACCCTAGGTAGGGGGAGAGTCGACGGCTGATTGGAATGTGCCAATAGGCGTCTGACAAGTCTATAGAGACTGAGTATGCCCTCTTGGGCAGTAAGGTCCTTATGTGTTGCAGTGTTAGCATCTTGAATTTGCAATTCACTATGAACTTGTTGAGTGGTGACAAGTCCAGAATGACTCTGAGCTTTTCCGAGTCTTTCTTGGGAACACAAAACAGCCTCCCTTGGAATTTGATGGACTTCACCTTTCGGATCACATTTTTCTCCAACAGTTCTTGAACGTACTCCTCCAAAATGGGGGTGGAGTGTTGGAAAAACCGAAGGCATGGGGGTGGAGTGCTGTACCAGCTCCAACCCAGTCCATTCTTGAGTAGGCTTTGGGCCCAGGGATCGAAGGTCCAGCGATCCCAAAATTTCATCAGTCTCCCTCCTACCGGTATCATTTCACTTGGACTGCCGTCCTGAGGTCTTGCCTCCCTGACCACGACCACCTCTGAATCCCCTTCCCCTTGAGGGGCGCCTAGACGAGCCTCTGGCTGCTCCTCTAGGTTTTGCACGAAAGGAAGAAGACTGTCCTTCGAACGTTGGGGCGAATGTGGTTGACTGACCTGGCACAGCCTGGGGTACCCACTGAAAGGCAGTCGGGGTTTGTGCCACCATCTGGGGCACTGGAGGCAAAGGCAATTGCAGTTGCTGTTGCTGTCTATAAGGCTTGGCTGGCCGAGATGGTAGCCTAGTCTTCATATTCTTCCTCTTTGGTTGAGGACCCTCATCCGGGGAAGATTTTCTTTTGATAGCCAGGCCCCACTTCTGGAGAAGATTTCTATTCTCCACGGCGGCCTTATCAACAACCTCTTTGACCACATCGGTAGGGAAAAGGTCTTTTCCCCAAATGTTGGAGGAGATTAACTTCCTTGGCTCGTGTCTCACCGAAGCCCCGGTGAACACGAACTCCCTGCAAGCTCTCCTTGCCTTGACGAAGCTATAAAGGTCCTTCGTCACTGTGGCTAAGTGAGACTTAGCCACTACCATGAACATTTCATGGACCTTGGGGTCACTTGCCATCGTCTCGAGAGTAGTCTGATGAGACATTGAGGCAGCCAGTCTTTCTTTTGTCTCGAACTCTCTTCGTAAAAGAGATTCGGACAGCTTGGGGAGGTCCTCGCCGAATTGCCGTCCGGCAATATCAGCCTCCAACTTTCCCACTGAGAATGTCAGATGGACATCCTTCCAGTCTTTGTGGTCCATAGGTAGGGCCAGCGACAAGGGTTTACACTCCTCCAGGGAGGGGCAAGGCTTGCCGGCCTCGACTGCCTTTAGGACAGCCGCAAACCCTTTCTGTAAAAAGGGGAAGGCTCTATCAGGAGAGGACACAAACGAAGGGAGCTTCTTGCTCAATGCAGCTACCTTCGAATTCGAGAAGCCCCTCTCTTTCATCGAGGATGAAAGTAGGGCTTGAGCCTTAGCGTGGTCCATAATAATGACCTCCTTCGGCTCTGTCTCCTCCCTTGAAGCTGGTTCTTTTCTCAGCCGGACATAGCAGTCCGGATATGATGCCTTGCTGGGCCAGAATTCTACCTCCTCTAGGGGAACTGAACCCAGCTTATCCGAGATGACGATCTTTCCAGTCGTCATCGGCATGTGCTCAGCATACCTCCATGGGTTAGCATCTGAGCATATGGGAAGGTCTTTCACATTGAGCCTTTTCCGGGGCCCATGTGATTCTGCCAGGGACTGCATACGCAGTTCCATTGCAGCCGCCTTCTCCTGATTCTCCTTCTGCATTTGTTGGATCATTCCAACAATCGAAGAGAGGGCCTGTCCCAGTTCTACTGGGAGGCCAGCCGATGTTGAGGGGATAGGCTCCGGCATCTGAACCGGAGTAGCCGACACCTCGTCGACCTCATCCTCTACGACATCCGGGGTTTGAACTTGATCCTGACCTTCTGCCAGGAGGTCTTCTTCCAAACGTTCGTCCAGGTCAGACATCCTGTCACACAACTGGATGTCTTGCATCGCATCTGCGACTTCCTCGTCCACCTGGACTTGATCTTGAAGGATCTCCTCTTGAGGCTGGGGAATCACTGCCTCAGCTGATGCCTGGGGAAAAAGATACGCCCTCATCTTCTCACTTGGAAGATAAGGGCCAGAGGTGTTCTTCTTGAAGCCCCTTACCCAAGTACGAAGCTTTTCCCTAGCTATATCCCTTGATTCCGCCGTTCTAGGGGAATCAAAAGCCTCAGTAATCAGGTTAGTGCATACAGTACATACCTGAGGGTCCCAATACTGGAGATCATCCTTGGAGACAGCGCATGCTGCGTGTCTCCTACAACACTCATGTCCGCAGAGGTTCTTGCTGCGGACATTGCAGAAAACATTTCCGCACTTCGGAGGGTCCTCCTGTAAAGAGAAGAAATTTCCATGAGTATCAAGTGAACTATGTATCACTGGATATGCATAGTATAGCATAACAATTCATAAATGAAAGACACACACTTGTGTTTCCCTCACAACCCATTGTTGCAGCCTTCCAGATAATAAAATCAAAATGGTTTATCTCTACTAGAGTAACCAATGCAAGGTTTCCAGAGGAAACAGGTGGAGCTCACACCTAGGCAATGATTTTAAAATCCTGGATAATAGACGGGGAAGAACTCTGCTTCCTGTCTGAGGGCAACAGCAAAGGGCCGTGCAAGAAAACACAATAGTGTTAGAAGATACAGTGCTGTACCTAAACTTTTACTATAGTTTTCTTCTTACTGTATATGCTATACAGAAGAATACTAGTACAGTATAGGAGGATGTGTGCCGGCCTGCCTTTGCCGGCCGGCACACACCACAATTAGCTTTAAAGTATACTACTTAACAGCTATAGGGCGGCAGCCCTCTGGTTCAAATGCCTGTGCCGGCGGCAGCAGCTGCCGGCCAGCAACAGCCAGTGTTGGCCGGCAATGATTGCCGGCCAGCAACTACACAAGGTAGTACCCAGCTGCCGGCCACACTCTTGGTGACCGGCAGACAAGGACTGACATAAGCCGGCCGGCAAAGGTACAAGACCGATGCCAGCCGGCAGCAAAAGAACCAGAAGACTACACCTGCCCGGCTGCCGGCCTATGAGGCCGGCAGCCGGGACAGGTACAGCACTAGAAGAAAATAGAATGGATGCCGGGATAAGAGTGTACACAACCCCCCAAGCCCGGCAACCGAAAGAGTGCATATAAGGAAGGGGAGAAACTTAATTCAGGCTTCCTTGACCAATGCCGTCCGGCTCTGCCGGCAGGCATGGATGAGGGACCAAGAGAGGTCCGGGCAGCACTCGAAAACATAAGACCCTTGCCGTCCAGCGTCTCTGCCGGCCGGCAATGGGCTTAGTCAATCCATATCCCAACCTATACTAGGTCCAGAAGTAGAATGACATATGGTACAGTAATACCCCTGCCGGCCAGCTCTGCCGGCCGGCAAGGTACAGTACAGTAATGGCTAGGCCATTACGGAGATAAAGGGGGAAGGGACAAGAGGGTCCTGCCAACCTTGCTTTAGTGACAGATCACCCGCAGCCAAGAACTCTGTCTTAGCCTAAGGGAGATCTAAGGGAAAGGGCCAGCGCAGTAGTATAATACCTGCCAGCTTCCAGAGCACCAAAGCAAGGAAGGCGTTGCAACTCCCAAGGGAAGATTTATCCTCCCCGAGAACAGCAACAGGACTTAGTCTGGTCGATCACACAAGAAGGAATCATAACTACAGAAACCTTCGACAGTGACCTAAGGGAGCTCAGCTCCCTTTGTAAGTGTTAGGTCAGCGAGGGAGACTCTGCCCCAAGCCAAACAACACGGACTCAGACTAAAAACTCTGTTGTTCTGTCCCTCTTTGAACCAGACTCTGCTGGAACAGGAAGGTACAGTAACACCCTAGTATAGTTTTATCGAAAATAAATTCGGAAAAAACCACTTAGGGATAAGCCCAAGGCTTAAACAGAGGGAAAGGGATTGCATACCTTCTCCGAAGAAAAGAAAGCAACCGGGGAGTATAATAAAGTATACTAAGGCTCCATAAGCAATTAGCCTAGGCACCAAGAGAATCGATTACCTAATTCACCGAAACTCTCACGTATACAATCTTGGAAATATTCCACACAGTCTAAAATGTATAAAATATAGCCTAAAGCTTCAATAAAATTTTAATTACACTCGGAAAAACCATAATCATGCATTAAGTACTAGGACCAAACGACTAGGCTACATGGCCTAGCGTAGGCCAGAATGGCGAATACTTCGCCAAATAATACTAAGCACGAAAGGAAATCCTATGTA
>NC_090747.1:24644035-24651535 GCF_036898095.1 Palaemon carinicauda
AGTGTACCAGAGCATTACTGTATCTGTGGATTCTCAGAACGTGCCGTACTCCCCGGAGATATTTATTCCCGGTCGACTAGACCTAGAGACCTAAGATGTTACCGTTATACATCTTTTCAACTAACTATAAACTATGTTAGAGCTTCCTGCCCCCTACAGGGAAGAGTCCTACTAGACTCTGGAAAGTCTCGAAGAGTACATATATCTATGTATGAATACCAGGCAAGCTAATATAGTGGTCTCGCCCTATATTAAGTAAAGCATAGTTTGTATAGAACCACTGCGTCAATATATTGACCAGTCATCCGCACAATACTTGTATTGGACAAAGGTTTATATCCGCATAGGAAGAGACTAATAAAACCGCCCTCGTCCCTTTATGGGACGGAGTCCTCCCATTAGGGGACTTACATAAACCAATGCAACATAGCTTGCAAAACAGAACAATTCTATCAGAATTATCCCAGATAAGATACATAGAATTAAAATGCTCAATTATACCAATAAATTGACACAGGTGAAAGAGACGCAAGGTTCTCAAGAACAAGTTTATTGACAGATAATAAACAGACAGGTTAACAACAAATATATATATTTATATAAAAGAGGGTAACCCAAAACTTTAAGCATAAGTATGATAGTAAACAGAACTTGTTTATCTGAAAGAAAGACCATTAAACACCACTTTAATGAGATACCAAGGTATCAAGTCATAAAAAATCTGTATTACAAATCAATCACATTAGCGTTAGAAACGCTTGGCACACATGTCTGAACTTATGCAAGGTTCACCTTTGAAGGAAGGAACAGTCTATATGGGCACTTGGTGCCCTCATTTAGTTTGTAGTACAGTATGTACCTACACACTCACCCTGGACTTAATCGTCCCAATTAAGACCACTGTTCCTCGCAGAGTTAAACAGTAGGGTTAACTACACGACCCACTGCTACCACAGATCTCTTAAGTTCCTCTACTTGCTTCGCATAGTGGCGAAAGAACACCCTGGAAGACTTCCAGCCCGTGTATGAACGGAGATGTTCAAAATCCATACAATTAAAGAAATTTAGGGATGAGGCAACTTTCCTCGGATCGTGACCTGCGGGTGTACTGTCAGGATCCGCTCTGCGAATAAAATATGTCATTTTCGCTCTGAGTTGATTCAGAGATAAATTTGAGCCTGATGTTTCTCCCCTGAATAGTTGACTACCCTTGAAGTCTGAAGTTCTACGAAGATAGACCTTTAGGCATTCTGCTGGACATAGAGATGCATCTTCTTTCAGAGGACAGATTCTCCAGGGACCCCACCTGTTGGTGGGTAACTCATTCTTGGCGAGAAACGTAGGATCCGGAAACAGGTTCAGCTCCCCCCCATCCAGGAACTGAACACGACCTGCCTCTCTCGAGAGGGCTACGATCTCACTAACCCTGGCCCCGGACGCGAGTGCAAATAGGAAAATAACTTTTTGCGTCAAATCCTTTAACGCACATTCCTCATTGCTCAACAAGGATGCGAAATGAAGAACTTTGTCTAAAGACCATGAGATGGGCTTTGGAGGTGCTGAAGGTCTGAGCCTAGCGCAGGCTTTCGGAACTTTATTAAAGATCTCGTTACCTAGGTCTATCTGGAAGGCAAATAAAATGGGTCTCATCAAAGCCGATTTACACACTGAAATCGTGTTAGCTGCCAATCCTTGGCCATGGAGGTGGATGAAGAAAGATAAGCAGAAATCTGTTGAGATCTCCGGCGGATTCTTTGCCTTTACAAAGGCCACCCATTTTCTCCAAGATGACTCATATTGCCTTCTAGTCGATTTGCACTTGTATTCCTCTAGGAAGTCTATGCTGGCTTTCGAAATCCCGAAGCGCTTTCTCACCGCTAGGGCGAGAAAATCATGAGCTGCAGGGTCTGGGTTTTCTGTAATGAAGCACAGACAGTCGACTTCTGGACTCGCTGGGTCAGAACTGGATGTGGTAGCGGCACGAACTTCATCTGTAGTTCCAACGCCAAGGGGAACCACATGCTGTTCGCACACTTGTGGGCCACTATTGCCGCTACCCCCTTGAAGGATCTCAGTTTGTTGAGGACCCTCAACAGAAGGTTGTGAGGAGGGAACAGATAAATCCTGGACCATCTGTTCCAGTCGAGGGACATTGCGTCCACTGCTTCCGCTAAGGGGTCCTTGTACGGGGACACGTACAGGGGCAACTTCTTGTTGTCTTTCGTCGCAAAGAGGTCTATTTGCAGCTCTGGGACTTGATTCAGAATGAAGGAAAATGATCCTGCGTCTAAGGACCATTCCGACTCTATCGGTGTGAACCTGGATAGAGCGTCCGCTGTCACATTGCGGACTCCTTGAAGGTGAACTGCCGACAGGAACCACTTCTTCTTTTCCGCCAATCGGAAAATGGCTAACATCACTTGGTTGAGAGGTGGTGACCTCGACCCTTGTCGATTCAAGCATCTCACAACCACCTCGCTGTCTGTCACCAATCTTATGTGGATCGAGTGACGCGGGGAGACTTTCTTTAAGGTAAGGAGCACTGCCATAGCTTCTAGAAAGTTTATATGAAAGGTCCTGAATAGCTTGGACCAAGTCCCCTGGACTTTTTTCCGATGAGAGTGACCTCCCCATCCCTCCTTTGAGGCGTCTGAGTGAATCGTCATCGACGGGGGAGGTGGCTGAAGAAGAACAGACTTCTTTAGATGTCTGGCTTGGGACCAAGGTCTGAGAAGAGTACGTAGCCGTGGCGGCACTGGTCTTCTCAGGTCTCTTCGCGCGTTTGATGCATACCTTCTCCAAACTCCGGTTGCATCCTTTAGCTGTGCTCTTAGCACTGGGTCTGTCACTGAAGCAAACTGGAGAGAGCCTAGTACCCTCTCCTGTTCGCGTCTTGATATCCTTTCGGAATCTAGAAGTCTCTTGACAGAGCCCGCTATCTCCTTCCTTTTCTTCATTGGGATGGAGAAACTGTGTGACAAAAGGTCCCAGTGGATTCCCAGCCACTGGAACTTTTGGGATGGAGAAAGTCGAAACTTTTTCTTGTTGATCTTGAAGCCTAGGTACTCTAGGAACTGGATCACCTGACTGGAAGCTTGCAAGCATTCGGTCTCGGATGCTGCCCACACCAGCCAGTCGTCCAGGTAGGCTACTACCTGAATTCCCTTTAGGCGTAATTGTTTGAGAGCTGCGCTCGCAAGCTTCGTGAAAATCCTTGGGGCTATGTTTAGCCCGAATGGCATGGCTCTGAAGGCGTACAGTTTCCGTTGTAGCCTGAACCCTAGGTAGGGGGAGAGTCGACGGCTGATTGGAATGTGCCAATAGGCGTCTGACAAGTCTATAGAGACTGAGTATGCCCTCTTGGGCAGTAAGGTCCTTATGTGTTGCAGTGTTAGCATCTTGAATTTGCAATTCACTATGAACTTGTTGAGTGGTGACAAGTCCAGAATGACTCTGAGCTTTTCCGAGTCTTTCTTGGGAACACAAAACAGCCTCCCTTGGAATTTGATGGACTTCACCTTTCGGATCACATTTTTCTCCAACAGTTCTTGAACGTACTCCTCCAAAATGGGGGTGGAGTGTTGGAAAAACCGAAGGCATGGGGGTGGAGTGCTGTACCAGCTCCAACCCAGTCCATTCTTGAGTAGGCTTTGGGCCCAGGGATCGAAGGTCCAGCGATCCCAAAATTTCATCAGTCTCCCTCCTACCGGTATCATTTCACTTGGACTGCCGTCCTGAGGTCTTGCCTCCCTGACCACGACCACCTCTGAATCCCCTTCCCCTTGAGGGGCGCCTAGACGAGCCTCTGGCTGCTCCTCTAGGTTTTGCACGAAAGGAAGAAGACTGTCCTTCGAACGTTGGGGCGAATGTGGTTGACTGACCTGGCACAGCCTGGGGTACCCACTGAAAGGCAGTCGGGGTTTGTGCCACCATCTGGGGCACTGGAGGCAAAGGCAATTGCAGTTGCTGTTGCTGTCTATAAGGCTTGGCTGGCCGAGATGGTAGCCTAGTCTTCATATTCTTCCTCTTTGGTTGAGGACCCTCATCCGGGGAAGATTTTCTTTTGATAGCCAGGCCCCACTTCTGGAGAAGATTTCTATTCTCCACGGCGGCCTTATCAACAACCTCTTTGACCACATCGGTAGGGAAAAGGTCTTTTCCCCAAATGTTGGAGGAGATTAACTTCCTTGGCTCGTGTCTCACCGAAGCCCCGGTGAACACGAACTCCCTGCAAGCTCTCCTTGCCTTGACGAAGCTATAAAGGTCCTTCGTCACTGTGGCTAAGTGAGACTTAGCCACTACCATGAACATTTCATGGACCTTGGGGTCACTTGCCATCGTCTCGAGAGTAGTCTGATGAGACATTGAGGCAGCCAGTCTTTCTTTTGTCTCGAACTCTCTTCGTAAAAGAGATTCGGACAGCTTGGGGAGGTCCTCGCCGAATTGCCGTCCGGCAATATCAGCCTCCAACTTTCCCACTGAGAATGTCAGATGGACATCCTTCCAGTCTTTGTGGTCCATAGGTAGGGCCAGCGACAAGGGTTTACACTCCTCCAGGGAGGGGCAAGGCTTGCCGGCCTCGACTGCCTTTAGGACAGCCGCAAACCCTTTCTGTAAAAAGGGGAAGGCTCTATCAGGAGAGGACACAAACGAAGGGAGCTTCTTGCTCAATGCAGCTACCTTCGAATTCGAGAAGCCCCTCTCTTTCATCGAGGATGAAAGTAGGGCTTGAGCCTTAGCGTGGTCCATAATAATGACCTCCTTCGGCTCTGTCTCCTCCCTTGAAGCTGGTTCTTTTCTCAGCCGGACATAGCAGTCCGGATATGATGCCTTGCTGGGCCAGAATTCTACCTCCTCTAGGGGAACTGAACCCAGCTTATCCGAGATGACGATCTTTCCAGTCGTCATCGGCATGTGCTCAGCATACCTCCATGGGTTAGCATCTGAGCATATGGGAAGGTCTTTCACATTGAGCCTTTTCCGGGGCCCATGTGATTCTGCCAGGGACTGCATACGCAGTTCCATTGCAGCCGCCTTCTCCTGATTCTCCTTCTGCATTTGTTGGATCATTCCAACAATCGAAGAGAGGGCCTGTCCCAGTTCTACTGGGAGGCCAGCCGATGTTGAGGGGATAGGCTCCGGCATCTGAACCGGAGTAGCCGACACCTCGTCGACCTCATCCTCTACGACATCCGGGGTTTGAACTTGATCCTGACCTTCTGCCAGGAGGTCTTCTTCCAAACGTTCGTCCAGGTCAGACATCCTGTCACACAACTGGATGTCTTGCATCGCATCTGCGACTTCCTCGTCCACCTGGACTTGATCTTGAAGGATCTCCTCTTGAGGCTGGGGAATCACTGCCTCAGCTGATGCCTGGGGAAAAAGATACGCCCTCATCTTCTCACTTGGAAGATAAGGGCCAGAGGTGTTCTTCTTGAAGCCCCTTACCCAAGTACGAAGCTTTTCCCTAGCTATATCCCTTGATTCCGCCGTTCTAGGGGAATCAAAAGCCTCAGTAATCAGGTTAGTGCATACAGTACATACCTGAGGGTCCCAATACTGGAGATCATCCTTGGAGACAGCGCATGCTGCGTGTCTCCTACAACACTCATGTCCGCAGAGGTTCTTGCTGCGGACATTGCAGAAAACATTTCCGCACTTCGGAGGGTCCTCCTGTAAAGAGAAGAAATTTCCATGAGTATCAAGTGAACTATGTATCACTGGATATGCATAGTATAGCATAACAATTCATAAATGAAAGACACACACTTGTGTTTCCCTCACAACCCATTGTTGCAGCCTTCCAGATAATAAAATCAAAATGGTTTATCTCTACTAGAGTAACCAATGCAAGGTTTCCAGAGGAAACAGGTGGAGCTCACACCTAGGCAATGATTTTAAAATCCTGGATAATAGACGGGGAAGAACTCTGCTTCCTGTCTGAGGGCAACAGCAAAGGGCCGTGCAAGAAAACACAATAGTGTTAGAAGATACAGTGCTGTACCTAAACTTTTACTATAGTTTTCTTCTTACTGTATATGCTATACAGAAGAATACTAGTACAGTATAGGAGGATGTGTGCCGGCCTGCCTTTGCCGGCCGGCACACACCACAATTAGCTTTAAAGTATACTACTTAACAGCTATAGGGCGGCAGCCCTCTGGTTCAAATGCCTGTGCCGGCGGCAGCAGCTGCCGGCCAGCAACAGCCAGTGTTGGCCGGCAATGATTGCCGGCCAGCAACTACACAAGGTAGTACCCAGCTGCCGGCCACACTCTTGGTGACCGGCAGACAAGGACTGACATAAGCCGGCCGGCAAAGGTACAAGACCGATGCCAGCCGGCAGCAAAAGAACCAGAAGACTACACCTGCCCGGCTGCCGGCCTATGAGGCCGGCAGCCGGGACAGGTACAGCACTAGAAGAAAATAGAATGGATGCCGGGATAAGAGTGTACACAACCCCCCAAGCCCGGCAACCGAAAGAGTGCATATAAGGAAGGGGAGAAACTTAATTCAGGCTTCCTTGACCAATGCCGTCCGGCTCTGCCGGCAGGCATGGATGAGGGACCAAGAGAGGTCCGGGCAGCACTCGAAAACATAAGACCCTTGCCGTCCAGCGTCTCTGCCGGCCGGCAATGGGCTTAGTCAATCCATATCCCAACCTATACTAGGTCCAGAAGTAGAATGACATATGGTACAGTAATACCCCTGCCGGCCAGCTCTGCCGGCCGGCAAGGTACAGTACAGTAATGGCTAGGCCATTACGGAGATAAAGGGGGAAGGGACAAGAGGGTCCTGCCAACCTTGCTTTAGTGACAGATCACCCGCAGCCAAGAACTCTGTCTTAGCCTAAGGGAGATCTAAGGGAAAGGGCCAGCGCAGTAGTATAATACCTGCCAGCTTCCAGAGCACCAAAGCAAGGAAGGCGTTGCAACTCCCAAGGGAAGATTTATCCTCCCCGAGAACAGCAACAGGACTTAGTCTGGTCGATCACACAAGAAGGAATCATAACTACAGAAACCTTCGACAGTGACCTAAGGGAGCTCAGCTCCCTTTGTAAGTGTTAGGTCAGCGAGGGAGACTCTGCCCCAAGCCAAACAACACGGACTCAGACTAAAAACTCTGTTGTTCTGTCCCTCTTTGAACCAGACTCTGCTGGAACAGGAAGGTACAGTAACACCCTAGTATAGTTTTATCGAAAATAAATTCGGAAAAAACCACTTAGGGATAAGCCCAAGGCTTAAACAGAGGGAAAGGGATTGCATACCTTCTCCGAAGAAAAGAAAGCAACCGGGGAGTATAATAAAGTATACTAAGGCTCCATAAGCAATTAGCCTAGGCACCAAGAGAATCGATTACCTAATTCACCGAAACTCTCACGTATACAATCTTGGAAATATTCCACACAGTCTAAAATGTATAAAATATAGCCTAAAGCTTCAATAAAATTTTAATTACACTCGGAAAAACCATAATCATGCATTAAGTACTAGGACCAAA
>NC_090747.1:24656535-24659035 GCF_036898095.1 Palaemon carinicauda
AGATCAGTATTAAGAAATTTGATAGACAGTAAATTACTGTACAACAAATTAAGATCAGAATCAGCAGCTGAAGACCAGACAGGAGAACAAACTCGAAAGAAGATAGAATAAAAGAATTAAAGGAGCCACTGTCCTTGACCTACTTACAATCATACTTTGAGTTTTGTTAAGATTCAATGTCATACACAATAATTTGCACCACACAATGATTTTAGCTAGATCTCAAATTAAGGGATTCTTGCAAGCCCAGCTCTACTTTCAGGAGATGGAATTGATGCAAAGAGAGTGGCATCCTATGCATATTCAACAACCTTGTTTTCTAAGTCTCAAGTCATGTGTATATAGGATGAAAAGTAACGGAACCAGAATAGTACCCTTTTGGAACACCAGATATCACATTCTTATAGTCAGTATGGTGACCATCAACAACAATCCTTTGAGATCTATTGCTTAAAAATCAATAATAATGGTCAGAAACGAACCACCCACTCTTAACTTTTGATTTTGGATACAAGGGCCTCATGAATAGCATGGTCGAAGCCAACACTAAAATAAGGGCCATCATAAAAACTTCCTAACCAAATTCAAAGTATTTATTTACAACATTGGTTATTGTGAGAAGGGCATCACATGCTCCAAAGCCGTTACGAAAACCCAATTGCAAACTACGGAACAGATGATTATTTCCAGCAAAAATATTCAGGCGTTTTGCCAAAAGACGTTCAAACACTTTAGATGATATGGGAGTTATGGAAATTTGGTAATAATCAGTTGGACTTCAGCTACCTTAAACACATTTACATAGTGGAGTTAAATTACCAATTTTTCAATAAGTGCTAAAAGCTTCCCCTCTTGCTAACTTGTGCAAAATATATATCTATCTATCTATCAATCTGTCTATCTATATATATTGTATATATATATATATATATATATATATATATATATATATATATATATATATATATATATATATATATATATAACCAAGATGCTATAAGCCCAAGGGCTCCAACAGGGAAAGATAGCCCAGTAAGGATATTAAACAAGGAACTAAATAGACGATATGAGAAATAATAAAAAAAATCGGAAAAATATCTTAAAATACATTAAAAACATTAAACATACAATTCATATATAGGCAATAAAAAGAATCTTCAGTCTGATGAGCTTAAAAACTTTTGCTGCAACTTTGAGCAATTGAAGTTCTACTGATCCAACTACCTCATTAGGAAGATCATTCCATAACTTTGGTCCCAGCAAGAACAAAGCTTCTAGAATACTGGGTAGTATTGAACCCCATGATGGAGAAAGCCTGACTATTAGAATTAACTGCATGCCTATTATTACAAACAGGATGGAACTGTCCAGGAAGATCTGAATGTGAAGGATGGTGAGAATTATGAAATATCTAATGGAACGTGTATAATGAACTGATTGAACAACGGTGCCAAATATTAACATCTAGATCAGGAATATGAAATTTGATAATCGTAAGTTCATGTCCAACAAATTAAGATGAGAATCTGCATCAAATGACCAATAAAAAGCTTCTTTTCTAGGCCAAACCACATGTAATGTCTATCTAGTATTAAAAGTAATGGGCCAAGAACACTATACTGTGGAACACTACATACTAAAGTCTTATACTCCCTATGGTGCCTATCAATAACACCTCATTTGAGATCTAATACTTAAAAACTCAATAATAATGCAAACAAACCCCCCACCGACTCCCAACTATTTGAGTTTGAAAACAAGGGGCTCATAATTAACACGTCAAAAGCAGCACTAAAATCAAGTCCAGTCATATGAACTTCCTGACCATAATCCAGGGATTTCTGTAGAGCAAAGGAGATTGTAAGAAGGGCATCACATGCCCCAAGGCCTTCACGGAAAAAAGAAAAGGAAAAATGCAAACTAGGGAACAGATGATTCCCTTCAGGAAACCTATTAAGGCGTTTTTACAAAAAGTTCAATCACCTGAGAAATATTTTTTTAACATTTTATTTCAAATGTATATTTCAGTGTTCGTAAAAAGAAGAGAATAAGTAAAATATATCATCATCAACCTCCGCGTTTCTTTGTTAACAACTTGAGAATTGTAATGGTTCTCAACATTGGGAATATTGTTCTTTTCTTATTCGAAATATGCTATTATATCATTTACTATTCTAAGTAATGGGGTAAAGGTATTCCTTTTAGTATAATATTCAAGCTTCTTTGGGTAGGTATAATCATCGAAAAGCAGTGTACTTAGCTACATTATTGTATAAATCAACCGTATATTTTGATGCCTGTTATTTTAGAAATGATTACAAATTGTGTTTTGGGAAAGATTTGAGGTATTGAATACTAAGATATAATAAAGGTTAATAAATTGTCATAAATTCAGGTAATAATATGACTGAGATGGTGAATAAGACTCCTCAAGATTCTAAATGGGAGAAGTATATCCAAAAACCAGTGACGAAGAGGCGGCTCAAATATTTTCCTTTCG
>NC_090747.1:24671444-24681444 GCF_036898095.1 Palaemon carinicauda
TTAACAATTATCCTATCCACTCCAAGATGAGTTTTCGAATCACATACAGTATTCCTAATTTATAACTATTGAAATTTGTCTCCCTATAAAATATGTTTGGTTACTCACTGCAAAGTAACTGTGTGGCATTAAACCAGAGGTCTCCAACTGGGAAAACAGCTAAGAGAGGAAAGGGATTATTATTATTATTATTATTATTATTATAATTATTGTTATTATTATTATTATTATTATTATTATTATTATTAGTATTATTATTATTATTATTATTATTATTATTATTATTATTATTATTATTATTGCTGTTGTTGTTGTTGTTGTTGTTATTATTAGCTAATCTACAACCCTACTTGGAAAAGCAGGATGCTGTAAGCCCAAGTACTCCAACATTGAAATACCATCACTAACTGGAATGAATTATTGAAAAAAAAAAATATAAATATATATATATATATATATATGTATATGAATATATATATATATATATATATATATATATATATATATATATATATATATATATATATATATATATATATATATATATATATATATATATAACAAATTTCTAGCGAAGCGAAAAATCTATTTTTGGGTGAGGTAGCCATGTCGTCCTGATGGAAGATCCTATTAGGTAGCTTTCTAGGGTATATTTAACTACAGTGATATTCCCAGATAATTTTACCTTTAGGTATCCAGAATTCTAACTCCTGGAGCGAATATCCCTAAAAAATCGCACAGGGATATCGCATAATATCAGAGGACGTATTTTTGACACGTCACATAGCTATATTCGCCCCGAGCAGTATTAACGCTTCGAGGGGGTATAGTGACAAGAATCTGAAACGAAAATGAAAAGAGAGCCGCTCATAAGGCATCTCTCCTATCCCGTTTCCAGTGTGTATCTGATGAAGGCGGTAGCGCCCTCTTTATTCCTTGTAGCGATATATGAGGTGTTACAGATATTGTACTATAGGGAGGAGTCAACAGGGCCTTTTACAATAAAAGGAAGGGCGGGTCCATCAGGACGACATGGCTATCTCAACCAAAAATAGATTTTTCGCTTCGCTCAAAATCCGTTTTTTAGGCTCAGGCCATGTCATCCTGATGGAAGTTTACCAGAGCATTACTGTATCTGTGGATTCTCAATCAGTGCCATACTCTCAAGAAAGTATTTTCCTGGTCCGTCTAGACCTAGAGACCTATGATGTTACCGTCATACATCATTTCATCTAAGCATGAATTATGTTAGTGCTTCCTGCCCCCTACAGGAAAGAGTCTCGAGGAGTACATAATAATTATGGATGACAAAATGACAAGCTTGTATATTGGTCTCGCCCTATACAATATGAAGCAAAGTTTGTATAAGAGTCACCAATGTCAGTATGAATTTGTGACACCCTCCCCAATGTGACTACTCTTATAAACTATTGGATAATGGTTGTATCTGCATAGAAACAAATTTTGCCTCCTTGCCACCAACCCGTTAGGGTACCACGTCAACCCTTCCAAGGGAGGATTAAAGTGAGTGGACTTTTGCTTGAATCAGGGAACAGAATCGAAAGACATACCATGATAAAAATATCCATATTTTAATCTTAATGCTCAGGACATTTCTAATAAAATGTACTAGTTTATTAAAATTTAATAAACGTACATTTCAGATCAACATTAATAAAATAAATTTTCTATTAAAGTAAATTTTCTGAGTTATTTACGTCAACCTTGTTCTAGTTTTAAGTGGTTTCCACTATAGCTTAAAGTAGTTTTAAAGTGGTGTGTTGTTGATTGTTTCTCGCCTATTCCCCGCTCAATTACCTTGTTTTAAACTTTTGTGTTAATGATTATATTTTGTTTGCCCGAGTGATGACATCTGTGTTGATGTCAGAGGTGGGTGCTCGGACAGAAGACAGTTCAGGCTTGAGCACTCTCCCCTCCACAAACATTAAGCTGCATTGACCATTGAAAATTTTCCTGCCGACCGCTTTTCTATTGAATTTGGACCATGGCTCTGGAAAGTGATTGACGGATTCTCGTCTTGATTTATCGTCTGCAGGTGCTCTTGTCACCTGCGACTTGAGTGTTGCCTTGCTTTTGGACAGTGTATTCCAGAGACTGGCAGGTGCTACTGTCACTTGCGACCGAAGTCTGCCCCGCCGTTTCCTGACATGAGGGAGATCCCAGGAAGTTGGTCGAGTCTCTGCCTACCTGGTCCCAGCTACTTATTGCAGCTGCAGGGATGTTGGAGCTTGCTAGCTCGTGAGGTGGCCCATAGGGAGGCCGTTGCCAGGTAAGGCAGATTATCTCTGTTTGCTTATTAGCGGATTATTGGACCTGGCATACTGTGCCTGCCCTACTTATTGGAAGGAAGAGAGGATGACGTCTTAAGTTGTGCCTCTCCCCTCATTTATTCTTACTGAGAAAGTGAGGAGCCTTGTATCTATTTTGTTATAAGGTTAGTGTATTCATATGTATATTTTGTCATTTCTTTTGTCGTGGTAATCATAGGTACGGTTATCCCGGTGAAATTGGTTGAAGGCAGGTTTGCTGTGTTGTTTTATAATAGGGAAATTAATTATAATTATTTTCATGTGCTTAGTAGCTAAGACTTCTTTAAGTCTACTAATTAATTTAAGGTTAATGTCTGGTCTGGCCAGCTAAGTTTAAGGATCCTATTAGGTTAATTATTTATTTCTACTATATCATTGTTTGAGCCTTAGCTCATTAATTACAGGGAATCCTGAGTGTTTCAGGATTATGTGTATTGGTTATTTTTGCTTGTCTGGTTGTGGTATTTGCAATGTCAGACAAGGTTGACTTGTATATTTGTTAGATTTAGGTATTAAATATTGTAAAGTTTATTTAGTGTTCTGTTTATGCTGACCTTTAACCCTGAGTTACATTTTTACTGACAACAATCATTGAAAGAACATTAGTTACGCCTCCCAGGGGTCGTAACAGCGTAAAAGCATAAAGAAAAAACAGTCAACAGAAAATATTGTTTCATCTACTAGGAAACAGATTTGCTACTTCAATTGAATTATTATTAAGAATGATATAGTCTGTATACTGTTTACATACACTAGCGTAAAAAACGCTTAGCACAATTGTCCGTATTATGCTATAGATTACCGTCGTCAATGGAACAGTTCGTAAGGACACTTTCGTGGCCTATCTCTCAGCGTGTAGTAACATACAGTGACTACACGCGCGCCCTCCTAATTAATCGTCCCAAATTAATTACACTGTTCCTCGCAGAATTGAAACAGAAGGTTAAAGAATTCTACCTGCTGCTACCATAGATCTCATAAGTTGCTCCACTTGCTTCGCATAGTGCATAAAGAACGCCTTGGATGACTACCAGCCGGTGTGCAAACAAGGATGTTCAAAGTCCATATAATTAAAGAAATTTTATGGAAGAGGCAACTTTCCTAGGATCATGACTAACGGGTGTACTGTCTGGATCCGTTCTGCGAATAACACGGGTGAATTTCGCCCATAGTTATAGATAACTTTGAACCCAGGGTTTCTCTTCTGAACGGCTGTCCTCCCATAAAGTCTGAAGTCATATGAAGATAGACCTTTAGGCACTCCACTGGACATAGAGATGCATCTTCCTTCAGAGGGCAGATTCTCTAGGGACCCCACCTGTTGGTGGGTAGCTTGTTCCTGGTAAGAAATGTTGGGTCTGGAAATAGATTCAGTTCTCCCACCAAGAACTGGACGTGGCCTTCCTCTCTAGAGAGAACCACTATTTCATAACTCTGGCCCCCAAAGCGAGTACAAACAGAAATATGACTTAAATTCAAAACCTTCTAAGGACATTCCTCATTGTTCATTATTTATACACAATGAACCAGCACTGAAGGGCTGGTTCATTAAGAACGTCGTAAGAAAGGTCGACCTGTAAGGCATATGGTATCTGACTTGTCAAGGCAGGCTTGAACAATAGAATTGTGTTGGCTGCTTAACCTTGCACATGAAGGTGAATGAAGAATGATAAATAGGAATCTGTCGGGATTTCTTTCGGCTTCTTCGCCTTGACAGAGGATAGCTATTTCTTCCCTAAAGCCTCATAATGTCTTCTAGTTTCCTCCAAAAGTCTAAACTGACTTTTAAACACTGAATCTTTTCCTCATCGTTAAGGAGAGAAAATCATAAGATATAGGTTCCGTGTTTTCTGTGATGGAGCGAAGACAGTCGACTTCTGTACTCGCTGAGACAGGGATGGATCCGGTAGCGGTACGAATTTTAGTCGTAGTTCCAATGCCATAGGGAACCACACGATATTAGGTCACTTGTGGGTCACTATTGCAGCTTTCCCTTTGAAGGATCTCAGCTTACCGAGGACCTTCAAAAGGAGGTTGTGCGAAGGGAACAGATAGATACTGGACCATCTGTTCCAGTCTAGGGACATAGCGTCCGCTGCCTTCGCTGACGGCTCCTCGTAAGAGGACACGTAACGATCTATTTTTTTTGTTGTCTTTCGTCAGAAAGAGGTCTATCTGCTGCTCTGGGACTTGACTCGAGATGAAGGAGAACGATCCTGCGTCAAGGGACCATTCTGACTCTATAGGTGTAAACCTAGATAGAGCGTCCGCTGTCACATTGCGGAACCCTTGAATGTGAACTGCTGACAGGTGCCATTTCTTCCTTTCCGCCAAACGTCACTTGGATCTCTTCGCGCGTTTCATGCGTATTTTCTCCAGACTCCTGTTGCAACCTTAAGCTGTGCTCTTAGCACTGGATCTGTTATCGAAGCAAACTGTAGAGAGCCCAGCACTCTCTCCTGTTCGCGTCTTGATATCCGTTTGGATTTCAATAGTTTCTCGAGAGATTCTGCTATTTCTTTTCTCTTCTTACTAGGAATGGAAAGCCGATGTGACTCCAAATTCCAGTGGATTCCCAACCACTGAAATTTTTGAGCTGGAGAAAGACCAGACTTTTTTATGTTGATCTTGAATCCCAGATGTTCCAGGAACTGGATCATTATCTTAGAAGCTTGCATGCATTCTGTCCTGGATGCTGCCCACACCAGCTAGTCGTCCAAGTAGGCTACTACTTGGACTCCCTTTAGGCGTAATTGATGGACGGCTGCGTTCGCGAGCTTCGTGAAAATCCTTGGGGCTATGTTTAGCCCGAAAGGCATGGCTCTGAAGGCGTAAAGTTTTCTATGTAATAGAAGCCTAGATAGGAGGATAGGTGACGATTAATTGAAACGTGCCAATAAGCGTCAGACAAGTCTATAGAGAGAGTATATGCCCTTCTGGGCAGTAGGGTCCTTATGTGCTGAAGCGTGAGCATTCTGAACTTGTAGTTTACTATGAACTTGTTGAGTGGCGACAAGTCTAGAATAACTCTGAGTTTTTCTGAGTCCTTCTTTGGAACACAAAACATCTTTCCTTGGAATTTTATGGACTTAACCTTCCGGATTACTCTTTTGTCTAAGAGTTCTCGGACATATTCTTCCAAAACGGGGGATGAGTGTTGGAAGAATTTCTAATTAGGTTTTGAGCCCAGGGATCGAAGATCCAGCAATCCCTAAATAGCTGTAGTCTCCCTCCTACTGGAAGTATCTTACTTCTGCTGTATCCCCTTCCTCTTGAAGGGCGTCTAGAAGAACCTCTGGCTGTTCCTCTAGCTCTCGAACGCAAGGAAGAAGTCTGCCTTTCGAAGGCTGGGTTAAGAACTGGCGACTGTGTGGCCACTTGTTGAGGTACCAGCTGGTACGTGGTTGGAGGTTGTGTCACTATCCGAGGCAACGCGGTCACAGGAAGTTGTTGTTGTTGCTGTCGTAGGGTTTAGCCGGCCGAGAGGATAGCCTAGGCCTTTTTGTCTTCTTCTTGGGTTGGGGACCCTCATCCGGAGAAGACTTTCTCTTGAGATCTAAGCCCCATTTTTTGAGAAGGTTCCTATTCTCTGTGGCGGCCTTGTCTACTACCTCTTTAACCACTTCATTGGGAAAGAGGTCTTTACCCCAAATACGAGAGGAGATCAGTTTCCTTGTGTCGTGCCTCACCGCAGCCGAGGCGAATACGAACCCTCTACAGGCTCTAATAGCTTTAAAAAAGCTATAGAGATCCTCCGTAACTGAGGCCAGATGGGTTTTGGCCACAACCATGAACATGTCTTGGATCTTGGGGTCACTTGCCATCGTTTCTAGTGTCGTTTGCAACGACATCGATGACGCATGTCTTTCCTTTGTCTCTTGCTTCCTACGCAAGAGAACCTCCGACAGTTTTGGAAGTGCCTCACCGAACTGGCGTTCAGTAATATAAGCTTCCAGCTTCCCGACTGAGAAGGTAAGGTGTACGTCCTTCCAGTCTTCTTGGTCCAAGGGCAAGATCAGAGATAACGGCTTGCACTCCTCCAAGGAGGGGCATGGTTTCCCTGCCTCCACCGCCTTTAAGGCTGCCTTATTTCCCTTTTCCAAGAAGGGAAAGGCTCTGGTAGGAGAGGCCAGAAAGGAGGGAAGCTTCTTACTCAAGGCGGGCACCTTCGAGTTAGTGAAGCCCCCCTCTTTCATCAAGCTCGCTAGTAACGTCTGAGCTTTACTATGGTAAAAAACTATGACCTCCTTTGGCTCCGTCTCCTCCTTTTAGGCTGGCTCCTTCCTAAGACGGACATAGCAGTCTGGATAAGAATCTTTGTTGGGCCAAAATTCCACTTCTTCCAGGGGAATTGCTCCCAACTTTTCTGAGATCACGATCTTCCCGGTTGTCATTGCCATGTGTTCGGCATACCTCCGAGGATTGGTATCCGAGCACAAAGAAAGATCCTTCACGCTGAGCCGCTTCTGGGGCCCACGTGATGCTGCAAGTCTACGTATCTCCAGTTTCATTGCAGCTTCCTTCTCATCATTCTTCCTTTAAATTTGTTGGATCATCTCAACAATGGAAGAAAGAGTCCTTCCCATTTCATCTGGGATAGCAGACGATGTAGACAGAATAGGTTCTGGGTCCGGAACCGACGTAACCGACACTTCGACGATTTTTTCCTCTTCTACTTGAGGAGCCTGGAACAGCTCCTCCTCCTGACCTTCTCCTAGAAGGTCCTTCTCAGTAGAATCCGACACCTCCGACATCCTATCGTCCAATTGGATGTCTTGGAGGGCAGCCGAGACTTCAGAATCTACCGGATTCTGGGCAATTGGTATCTCCACCCGAGGCTGGGGGATGATTGCATCAGCCGATGCTTTAGGGAAAAGGTAGGCCCTCATCTTCTCATTTTGAAGGAAGGGACCTGATGTGTTTTTTCTGAAAACCCCTCACCCACGATTGTAACGTTTCCCTGGCAGCATCCCTTGACTCCGTTGACTTGGGGTCGTCAAAAGCCTCGGTAATCATGTTAGAACAAACTGTACAAACCTGAGGGTCCCAATAGCGGAGATCACCTCTAGAGGCTGCGCATGCTGCGTGCCTCCTGCAATATTGATGTCCACAGAAGTTCTTACTGCGGACATTACAGGACACACTTCCGCACTTCGGATGGTCCTCCTGTAAAGAGAAGAGAAATCCATGAGTATCAAGTGAAGGCTCTCACTTATATTGAGACATTTAGCTTATATAGAAAAGCTCTAAAAGAAAGAAGGAAAGACACATACTTGTATTTCCTGTCCAGTCAATTGCTGAAACCTCCCAAAATATTAAAACTAAGGTTAATTCTATTCTAGAATACCTTATGTAATTTCCTAAACGGAAATTTAAGGTGTAGTTCACACCTTGAGATAAAGTTTTAATATACGGGATAGAAAGAATACAGAAAGAATTTACTTTCTATGTATTGTATGGTCTCAACAAAAGGCTGTACAAGATAACATAAAGTATGATGAAGAACTTTTAATGTTATCACAAGCTCTGTACAGCAGTTTCTGCTAATGCAGTGTGTACTACACTACGAATACACCAACTACTGTACATCACATTCTGTTGTGCCGGCTAGCACGTGCCGGCCGGCAACTACCTCTGTATAGTTCAAAGATATACTATCTCTAACTAATAGGCGGCAGCCCCCTGATTCGCGACTGTGTGCCGGCCGGCAATCATTGCCAGCCGACGGCTGAAAACATTAATACCCGGCTGCCGGCTGCTAATTGTAGTGGCCAGCAGATTCGGGCTGTGTTTCCACTGCCGGCTGGCAAAGGTAATAAAACCCATGCCCGCCGACAGAAGCCAAGAACCAGAGAACCTCTACCTGCCCGGCTGTCAGCTGTTAAGCCGGCAGCCGGGGTAGGGGTGCAACACAATAGTCAGAGAAACAGTATGGATGTAAGGTTGTAAGGCGGCATTGCCATATGACCTTCCATCCAGAAGGAGTGAACTTATGGAAGTGGAGAATGTAGCATTCAGGCTTCCAAAGAATCCCTAGCCTACCGGGCTCTACCAGCAGACATGGAAGGGAGACCAAGGGAGGTCTAGGGTTCACTCTGCAAAGAAAAAAGGGTCTCTGCCGGCCGACACGTAGTGCCAGCTGGCAAAGAGCTGAGCCTGTCCTCCATCCTAACCTATACTAGGTACGGAAGTAGGACTGTGGCCAAAAGAAAATAAAAGAAAGAGAGGTGGGGAAGGGATAAGGGTCCTATAGACTTCGTTCTGGCAGGAGACACACTCTGTCGTTAGGGAAGCTCATCCTAACCAAGAGTTGTCTATTAGGGAGGAAGACTGGCAATACTTGCTAACCTCCTCCCAACCAGAACAAAGTTAGGTGAAGTTATTTCGCCGGGCAACAGAGAAAACTCATTCTCCGGCTCGAGAAAAACAACACAGGACAGTCTGTTAGGCCACTAGAGGAAGGAATCATCTATTACAGAATCCTTCCAACATGAACTAAGGAAGCAAAGCTTCCTGTGTCCGCCCCTAACCTAGCAAAGGAGACTCCTTCTCTATGCTAGGAAGAAGCAGATCACAGACTAGAAACTCTGATGTTCTTCCCTAACCCAAAAAACCAGTCACTCTGGTTATCAGGTCAGAACAGACATACCCTAGAATAGTTATACCTAAATTATTATACAGATAGAACCACTAGGATTAAGCTGAAGGCTTACAGAGGGAGAGAGGGATTGAACTTAGCCTCCGGAGGAGAAAAGAACAATCAGGGATGTGTGAAAGTATACTACTGTACCTAGAATACTAGACTAGGTAAGATGAGAATCGATTACCTAAATCACCGAAACTCTCCCGTATACAATCTTGGAGAAACATTCAACAATATCTTACATGTATAAAATATTTGCCTCTAGCTTCAATAATATAACATTCGGAAAAACTTATATCATGCATGAAAGTACTAGTGCCAGACGTCTAGGCTACGAAGCCTCACGAAGGGCAAGATCGGTACCTCGACCCGTGTCGAAATCACCGAGCTAAAAACTGACGGTATAGTATAAGCATTACTAGCGAAGCTAAATAGCTAAATTATTAAAGCGTAACAAACCGGGAACGTCGCTCCAGCTAACTATATGACCCAACAGAGCGAGCGATAGCATCCAGGATGCCTTCGGTAGGCAACAGCTCTTGTTTACGTTAAAATCACTTTTGATTTAATTCAAAACGACAAGAGCTTACATTTTTACATAGTAAAGATAATACTCTACTTCCTAGAGGCAGAAGAGGCCAGAGAAGTCATCAAAATGTTGAATTAAATCCAAAATAACGACAAACATAAGGGAAAACACCGAGTAGTAGAGCTACACGAAAAAGAATAAAGGGGCGCTACCACCTTCATCAGATACACACTGGAAACAGGATAGGAGAGATGCCTTATGAGCGGCTCTCTTTTCATTCTCGTTTCAGATTCTTGTCACTATATCCCCTCGAAGCGTTAATACTGTTCGGGGCGAATATAGCTATGTGACGTGTCAAGAATACGTTGTCTGATATTATGCGATATCCCTGTGAGATTATTTAGGGATATTCGCTCCAGTAGTTATAATTCTGGATACCTTAAGATAAAATTCTCTGGGAATATCACTGTAGTCAAATATACCCTAGAAAGCTACCTA
>NC_090747.1:24686444-24711444 GCF_036898095.1 Palaemon carinicauda
ATGACCTCACTAAAGGGTTTCTTCCAACATTGCATTTCTTCATCTCCTGTTGTTATAACAGATCCATAACTCTTTTGATGGGTATATGCTTCTTCTTCTTTGCCACAGTAGAGATTTCATTAACAATTCTATGAAAAATTCTTAAAACACAGTCAATTCCTGAATGCATAGCTTTGTCAGCCTCATCTGCTTTACTGACTAAATATTCTCCCCAGTCATTCCTGGCTATTCTTTTGAACTCACTATCAATACTGTAATACTTTGCATGCTGTACCTTGTAATATTAATTACTTCCTCAAAAACTTTAAACAATCAATTTCTGTCTCCCTTTTATAGTATTCCAAATATCATTTAATATACATGGCTTTTTTCTTGTAACTGTGTGTCCCAAGACTTCACTACCAACTCACTGATATATGCTCTCAATATCTTACCATTCTTCATTAATTGTCTGCTCTTCGTCTCTTAGAGTCTCAAAAACTCCAAATCAAGTTTTACACTTAATTAGAAATGTTGCTCTGTGATCTTCATCGAAAAAGCTTAGTTGTATCAAGCCTTGGTATTCTATCTACCCTTCTCTTGGGTGCTTTCAGTATTAATTTCAGTTTGGCAAGGAGGAGCTAGTGATCACTCCTAATATCTGCACCTCTATAGCTTCTAACATTTCTCAGAATCCTCCTTCTCTCTTTATTTATGGCAATCTGACCTATTTGATTTTTGTAATTACAACAAAGTTAATTCCATGTATATTTGTGGATGCTCTTGTGTTGGAAAAGAGTACCACTAATGACATGATTGCTTGCTGACCAGAAACTTATGAAATGGACTTCATTTTCATTTACAACTTCGCCAAGACCCTCGACATCCATCACATTCCGTATCCCTTGATTATTTCTCCCAACTTTAGCATTGAAATCACCAATCACAATTTCCATATATCTCTCTAGGATCACATCTATTATACTCTGCAGTTCTTCATATTATTCATCTTCTTTTTCTTCAGGGAAATTATTTCTTGGGGCATAGCAAACTATGATACTCATATTGCACTGCTTTGCTTTGAACTTTGCAGGCAACAATCTACTATTTAAAACTGTCCACTCGGTCAATGCCTTTGCTGCTTTTGGTGTCATCATCATTTCAACCACTTCACTTCCACCTCCATCTGATCTTCCTAAGTAAATATATATATATATATATATATATATATATTGCCTTGGTATGAAATCTCCATATCAAACCTCTCACAACGATTTTTCACTTAGGGCCACCATATCCACAATATATATCACAAATACACTCCCCACTTGCTGTAACTTCACAATCTGATTTATGGTTTTAACAATCCAATTACCTATCTTAAAATTTTCTTTAGTATTTGTAAACCGGGAGATTCTTAGCACACCCTCTACGCGCGAGACTGGTGGCCAATCTTCCATCTTTTAAATATTTAAACATATTTTTTTTTTTAAATATTATCTTTTCCCATGTGAGGTAGTCATATGTATATCTTGATATATAGATATGTCAATTGAGACAGAAAATTTAATCGTTCTTCTAAAAAGTACTAAACTCGTCACCTATCTCTCTCCATTAGAAGTAAATATGTTATGACCTTCAACACTGAATATCACTCCACATTAAAATACGATTTTCTATTTGTCATAATTTATATAATACCCTTGAGGTCAGAAAAGTGAAGAAAAGTTTGTTTCGTATTATTTATTATTATATGATTATTATTTCAGCTTACTTTTTTTCACTTTCTAAACTAGGCATAACCCTGTCATATATTTCCACTTAACCAAGCTCTGAAATCATACAAATAATTGAATTCCAATAGTGTCTGCTTCTGTCATCATTGTCTTTCAATATTTGATTAAACTATTTTCCATCTTCAACACATATTTCAACAATTATTCTTAATCCCCATCTCTAGTTTTGCCATGATCGATTCCATGAGTGTTACTTTCACTATCTATTGTCTAAACTTTTCAAGAATTTCTTTCTTCCCACCTTTATTTTCTTTATACTTATCCTTTTACTTACCGTTTACATAGTATTCTTCCTTCCAGCTTATCCCAGATTTTTATTCTACATATTATATTTTGGTTTTCTCTGCCATAATTATTGTTGAAATATTTCTATTATATGTAATATACGAGATTATTATTTCATATAATTCTCTGTAATTAGCCTAAGTAAGTTTAAAATGATCTTTATTCAATTTATTAGTTATATAGGTGTGGCAAAATAAGTCAAGCCCACCAATTAATCCCTCCCCAAGTATAACTACTATGATATATATATATATATATATATATAATTATATATAGGTATATTTCTCTATACATACATACATATATATATAAATATATATATGTGTATATATATATATATATATATATTATATATACATATATATATATATATATATATATAAATATATGTATATATATATATATATACATATATATGTATATATATATATATATATATAATTATATATATATATATATATATGTATATTTCTCTCTATATAAATATATATATATATATATATATATGTATATTTCTCTCTCTCTCTCTCTCTCTCTCTCTCTCTCCTCTCTCTCTATATATATATATATATATATACACTTTGATATATATATATATATATATATACACTTTGATATATATATATGTATGTATATATATATATATATATATACATATACTATGATATATATATATATATATACATACACTATGATATATATACATATATATATATATATATATACATATATATGTGTATATATATATATATATATACATATATATATATATATATAAATATATATATATATATATATATACATATATATATATATATATACATATATATATATATATATATGTGTGTGTGTGTTTGTGTATATACATATATATATAATAACTAATATATATACATATATGTATATATATATATATATATACATATACATATACATATACATATATATATATATATATATATGTATATGTATATATATATATATATATATAAAACGGATTATGGTCGAAGCGAAAAATCTATTTTTGGGGTGAGATGGCCATGTCGTCCTGATGGAAGTTCCTTAAAGTAGCTTCCTAAGGGATATATTTACTACAGTGATATTCCCAGAGAATTTTACCTTTAGGTATCCAGAACTCTAACTCCTGGCACGAATATCCTTAAAATTTCTCCAAAGGATATCGCATAATATCAGTGGACGCATTCTTGACAAGCCTCCATAGCAATCTGCACCCCAAACAGGATGTGGCAAAAGGGAGCCGTCCAAAGGCTCTCCCCGCTCTCGTAATACTATTGGGCATACAACAGCGCCATTCCCACAAGCGCGGATATTCATTGTAGCATTGAGCGTAGTGTTACAGATACAGTACCACGGGATGGATACTGTGAAGATCTTTTCTTTTAGAAGAGATGGGTGGGTCCATCAGGACGACATGGCCATCTCACCCAAAAATGTATTTTTCGCTTCGCTCAAAATCTGTTTTTTGGGCTCAAGCCATGTCGTCGTGATGGAAGCATACCAGAGCATTAGTGTATCTGTGGATTTTTAATCAGTGCCTTAACCTTATAGCAACCTTTTCTATGGTCATGGGGACCACATGAGACAAGGGACGTTACCGTTATTCGTCACCATCACTAATCATAACCAATGTTAGTGCTTTCTGCCTCCTACAGGGAAGAGTCATTCTAGACAGTAGAAAAGGTATCTTGAGGTTAACATACATAGTATGACCAAACTTAAGTACACACCGAATATACAAATAGTCTCATAGTTGTATATTTGTTAAAATAACATCAGTGTCTCTTATATCTATTATTTGATGCATATAAATATATGAGGGATACTCACTTTGGTAAGTTGAAGAACTCTGGCATGTATACATACAGTTGTCTTGCGAAGGTGGACGCACTACATTCTAATAGACATTTATTACTAATAAATGACTAAAAGAAATTCAGTTAAACAAATGTAGTATGACAATGTTATTATACCTGTAACAAGTACAGAGACTATATTTCCTTCTTGAAGGAAGAAATGATGAGTGCCACTCTCAGACTGAAGAAAATTATAAAACAAATTCTCTTCATAATTCCTGTACTGGTTACTTCTATCTGCACTGTGTACTTCGTACACCTGCACTAGTGCTATCTGTATAATTCCACACCTGGGATTTTGAACAGAGCCAGTGTTATCATGGTAACACTTAATTAAAAGAAGTCACACCTAAGAAGGGTGACCTCTCCTCCCTTTAATTGACAGTCCCAGTCAATTAGCTGTTCATCGTAGAATTAGACCGCAGGTTAAATATTCTACCTGGCGTCACCACATATTGCTTCAGAACATGGATTTGTCTAGCATAGTGTATGTAGAACACTCTGGATGATCCTCATCCGTTACATGTGTGAGGACATGTGAGGTCCCAAACCAAAAACTGTTTACTACAGTAATTAGGGGCAGGTTTTAATACACTACCTGCCACCACTACGAAGTGTTTCAGTTCATGCACTTGTTTTGCATAGTGTTTCTAAAACACTCTGGATGATTTCCATCCAGTGTATGAGCGAAGGCGCTCAAAGTCCGTATACTGAAAGAAGTTCAGTGATGAAGCAATCTTTCTCGGATCATGACCTGCAGGAGTACTGTCCGGATTCGCTCTACGAATAAATTAGGTGAGCTTCGCCCTTAGTTGTTTTATGGATAAATTTGATCCAGAAGTTTCTCCTTTAAAGAGCTGTCCTCCCCCTGAAGTGTGAAGTTCTACGAAGATAGACCTTTAGACACTCTACAGGACATAGAGAGACATCTTCCTTCAGAGGGCAGATTCTCCAGGGACCCCACCTCTTAGTGGGTAGCTCGTTTTTAGCGAGAAAGGATGGATCAGGAAATAGATTCAGTTCCCCCACTTCAGTGAACTGAATGTGACCCTCATCTCTGGATAGGGCCACTATTTCACTAACTCTAGCCCCGGGAGGCAATAGCAAACAGAAAAATAAACTTTTGGGTTAGATCCTTAAGAGAACAATCTTCATTGTTCACAGATGAGGCATAATGTAAGACCTTGTCCAAAGACCAAGATATGGGCTTTGGTGGTACCCGCGGGCTTAAGCCTAGCACATGCCTTTGGAATCTTATTAAAGATTTCATTCGCCAGATCCCCTTGAAAGGCATATAGGAGAGGCCTAGTCAAGGCTGACTTGCACGTATTTATCGTATTGGCCCACCAGACCTTGGCTATGAAGGTGGACAAAGAAGGACAGACAGAAGTTTATTAAAAAAATTTTCGGTCCTTTTGCTTTGACAAACGCAACCCCACTTTTTCCAGGAAGACTCATATTGTCCTTCTAGTTGACTTGGCCTTGTATTCTTCTAAGAATTCTATATTGCCTTTTGAAATCCCAAACCTTTTTCTAACCGCTAGAGCGAGAAGATCATGAAATGAAGGGTTTGGGTTATCTGTGATAAAACGAAGGCAGTTAATTTCTGAATTTTCGGAAATATACCTAGGGTCAGAGCTAGAACCAGCCTCATCTAGTCTATCAGCCCCACTAGAGGATCCTCGTATGTGGCTATATAGCGAGGTAGTTTCTTGAAGACGCTCGTGATGAAGAGGTCGAATTGCAGTTCCGGGACTTGTTCCCATCTGGGAGGGAATATGTCTGCGCCCATGGACCATTCCAACTCTATCGGTTTGTATCGAAATAGAGTATCCACCATCACGTCGTGGATCAGTTGTAAATGAACTGCTGGTAGGTGTCGTCCCTTTAAGAGAGGGATGGGTAACATCACCAAGACTGAATGAGACGTTCGAATGTGAAATCTTATTATCGCTTCGGTGTCCCAGATCAGTCATAAGGAGCCTGATCTGTGTGGAGGGGGCTTCCCCACCCATGAAAGGACCAGCAGAGTCTTGGGACTTTCGTGCTCTAATTTCTGTTAGAGTAGCGATTAAAGAGGGACCGATCTCAGTCTTTTTTTATCTCTTCAAGCGTTTGATGCGTGTTTTCCTCCAAGCTCTTAACGCATCTTTCCGGTGTGCCCTTAGCACCAGGTCTGTCACTATAGCGAACTGGGGAAAGTTTAGCGCTTTTTCCTGTTGGCGTTTTGGTATTCTGACTGAATACTTGAGTCTCTTGACAGACCTAATGAGCTCCTTTTATATTTCCAAAGGAGAGGAGAGTTGATGTGACTGAGGGCTTTGATGGTTTTTTAAACATCGAAACCCCTGACCTGGAGAAAGTCGAGACTTCTAGAAGCCTATCTTGCATCCGTGATGTCCCAGGAACCGGGTCATCTCTTTGAATGCACATTGGCCGGACACTTCGGGTGCTGCCCACTCCAGCCTCTTGATCAGGTATATTAATACCTGAACTATTTCTAGGCTTGACTTTGACGTGACTAAGTTCGTCAATCCTTTGAAAATACTTAGGACTGTGAGTCCGACACGTATCTTTCCTAGGATGAATGTTACTCTCTGTAACATGAATTCTAGATAGGAGGAACGGGGGTGGTTAACTGGAAGGTTCCGAAGGACACCTTTCAGGTCTGACAAGACTACGAACACCCCTAATTGGAACAAGGTCCATATGTTCAGAAGGATTAACATTCAGAACTTGCTGTTTTTTATGAACTGGTTGAGTGGCGACAAGATCAGAATGACTCATTGATATCTTGAGTCCTTCTCGTGAACACAAAACAGCCTTCCCTGGAACTCGATGAGCTATAGTTTTCTTACCACCTGTATGCTCTATAGCTCTCAGGTATACTTCTCCAGGAGGGTTTTGAACTGTAGGAGAAGGTAAGGAAATGATGGTAGGGACATTTCTGTTTCCCGTCAATGGCTCATCTTGAATAGGCTTTGGACCGAAGGATCGAAGGTCCTGCGATCCTGAGGGAAAGTTCCTCCTAGCCAAAGCGTCTTTATGCTTCGAGTAGTCAGTAGGCTTAGACTTTTGACCATCTGCCTGTAGCACCGTGGTCACTGGAATAGTGGGATGTTGTTGAGCAGCCCGGATATTTCCAGCATTTTCGATCTTCTTTTTAGGTTGGGGACCCACAACCACAGAAGATTTTCTCTGTGAAGGAATGCCCCATTTTTGGAGAAGACTTATGTTCTCTATGGTGGCGTTCTTAATTACTTCCTTAATGACCTCGTGTGAGAAGAGGTCTTTACCCCAGATGTTGGAAGATATTAGCTTCCTTGTTTCGTGTTTCACTGTTGCCTCAGCGAACACAAACTCTCTACATGCTGTCCTGGCCTTCATAAAGGCGTAAAGGTTTTCACCAAGATAGCCATATGCATTTTGGCTATGACCATGAGCATGTCTGGGGTACTTTCGTAGGTTGAACACAACTCTATGTAGTTTTGTAGAGAAAGGGATGTCGCAAGTCTCTCCTTTGACTCATGTTCATTACACAAGAGCAACTCAGACAATTTAGGGAGACATACCTTGAATTGTCGACTTGCGATGTCCTTGTCTAATTTTCCTACTGAAAATGTCAAATGGACTTCCTTCCAATCCTTTTCCTGTCCGGGAAAATCTGGTGACAAAGGTTTGCACTCATCGAGTGTGGGACATGGCTTACCCGCCTCTACCCCGCTTTGGCAACAGAAGTAAATGCCTTCCCCATAAAGGGGAATGAGAGTGAAGTAGGAGCAAGAAAGGAAGGGTGTCTGTTATTCAGTGAGAATACCTTCGACTCTGAATAACCCGCCTTTCTTAGACTACCTGAAAGGATAGCCTGTGCCTTATCATGGTCGAGAATCAAGACCTCCTTTGGTTCCTCTCCTTTTCTTGACTTTGGTTCGTACTTCAGTCGAACCCAACAATTAGGGAAAGCATCAAAGCTTGGCCAAAATTGAATTTTGTCCAAAGGAACAGCATTTATTTTCTCTGAGATGTAGAGATTGCCATTTGAAATCGGCATCTGCTCCGCAAACCTCCAGGGATTGGTTATCGAGCATGTTGGTAGGTCTTGATTCAAGGGTCATTTGACTGACCCCTGGGAAGCGACAAGAGAAGCTTTACGAGGCTCTATCTTGCGTTTTACTTCCTGCTTTTCATTTTGTTTACGAAAGCTCTCTATTTGATTCTTCAGCTTGATACATAATTGTACCACATTATCCAATAGAGGGGTAGAAGATGAAGATGTCGATATCGATGGCTCTATAGCCGGCAGAGGCGGAGGAAATTCCGACACAACATTTTCCTCTTCTACCCTGGGGCACTTCTTGCCCTTAATCCCAAAGGTTTTCTGGCTGTCAAGGGATGTAGTTGGCTCCTGAGGCACTAATGTTTCCTCACTTGCTTCCGGAAATAGTAGCTTACGCATCCTATCATTAGGTAGGAAAGGTCCCGTAGAGATCTTTTGAAAGCCTCTCACCCAGTTGCGTAATTTATATTGAGGTGTATCCCTAATCTTCGTAGACTTGGGATTTTCAAAACCTTCGGACATTAATGTCCGACATATATTGCAAACCTGTGGGTTCCAATAATGTAGGGATCCGGAAACAATATTGCAGGGGGCATGAAACCTGCAAGTATTATGGCCGTAAAAATACTTACTCTTGGCCTTGCAGAGGACTGCAGCACAAGGTATCTGGTGTTCCTCCTGTAAAGAAAGGAAAACCAAATGAGTTTACAATGGATTATCTCCTTGACAATCAACATGCAAATGTCCTTTACAATAGAGTAGCTTAGCATAGTAAGCTATAAAGGGATAGTAGGAGATACATACTTGTGTACCCCTGTGAGCAAATGCTGTTACCTGCCCTCAGTATTAACTACATGGAGATTTCTCTATAGAGTAACTCCAAGTAGAAGGACTCTTACCCCTAGAGGTAGAGAAGTATCAAATCACTATCCCAAAATAATGTTAATACTGTGGGGTCAGGATGACTGATTCTCGATCAGAATATTGAAGAAAACTATTAATTCAATATATGAACGGTACCAGCAGAATGCTCGTACAAGGGTACCCAGGGTATGTCAGAAAATACTACTGTATCATGGTACTGTAGTTTTCTAATTGCAGTAAGTCTATATTGCAATTTACTGGCTACTGTACATCATGTATTGTAGTCTAGTCATTATGCTGCCTTCATAGTAGCATATGACAGTATGGTCCATCTAGCATGAAGCCAGCTGGACTAGGAAAATCAAGACATATATGTGTATATCACACTCAGCCTATTTGCTCTAGTTAAAATATAGAGTTTCCTGATCAGGGAGACTCAAGGAAAAAGGCTCCACCCTTTAAGGGTTAGGAGTGTATTACTCCTGCCTTGAAGAGTTTAATATTGTAGGGTAATCTTAATACTGATTTCTAATCAGGATATTGAAGAAATATTCATTCAATATAGGATTGGGCTCAGCAAATGCCTGTGTTGGATATCCAAAACATATTGGAAATAACTACTAGTATAAACCATATAGTAGTTTTCTATCTGCAGTATATTCTATAATGCAGATATACTGGCTACCTGTATAAAATATACAGTAGTTTAGACAGCATGAAGCCGACATAGCTAGGTCTTGCCGGCATACCCGGCATGCTAGCTAGAGAGAGAGAGATACCATGGAAAAAAGGCTACTCCTTACTCCATTCAGGCTTCCATGCAGCTACAGTACAAGGTACCCGCCGACACACTGCCGGCCGGTGAGTCCAGCAGTACCAGTACAGTCGGCGTGCTGCCAACTGAGTCAGCACTGGCTGGCAGTACCACGGCAACAGGACCTGTAGCAGCAGTCCAAGGGAGGACTGAAGAAACTTGGGAACAGAAGGGACTTTCCTTTCACGGCCATCATGGTCGCCGGCAGCCATCTTGGCTACCGGCTGGGACGGCAGTTGCCGGCTAGGCCGACAATTGCCGACAGATGATGTGGTTGGCGGCAGTATGCTCTGCCGTCAGCCAAAGACATGGCTCGAGAGGGAGTCTGGCTGGCTCCGGCAACCTACCAGCAAAGGAAGGTTGCAAGATGCCAGCCTTAAGAAAGACAATGGCTCAGCCATCAAAAGAGGACAGCGGGGTAGGGAACAGGGTCCTGTAACGAGTGTGAAAGGAACTGGCAAAAATTGTCAATCCTACCACCTGTAAAAGGAACTCTGTTTCGTTATCGGCAGAATCCCAGGGAACAGGAGAGACTTAGTTCTCCAACCCAGAGATTGCCGACACAGTTAAGGGGATGGCGGCACTGCCGCCTCCTCTCAACAAAGAAGAAACAGAGTTCCAGTGCCACGTATCCTGGGCTAAAGAAAATTACTCTTCAGCCCAGAGTACTGTGGCATAGGACTAGTCTTTTAGTCACAAGGAGAAGATGGTATCCTACCATTACTTCAAATGGGGCTAATGAGGGCTAACCTCCATTGCCGGCCACCTAGCCAGCAGGGGAAAGAGGGTGTCCTACAACCCATTCGCCCTGCTGGCAGGTCGCCGACATAAGACTAAATACTCTGAGATTCTGACAAAATCCCAAAACCTGATGGTATACCACAACCAACGGTTAAGGGAAGAGGCAGGACAAACCCTAAGTTAGCCATGTCTGAATAAAATTCAAGGCACGGCCATTAGGATTGTAGCCTGAGGCTACGCTCAGAGGGAAAGAAAATACCCTTAAGTCTCCGAAGAGACGTGTAATGTTTCATAACATTATAGGAGGTATCAGTCTCCACTGAATGAAAACAAATACACGAAGGTAACCGGGGAAATTCTGAATGTATAGTAAAACGTCTAGGTAAGGCTAGCTAGGCTATACGAGATCTCGGTTACCTAAATCACCGAAACCCTAACTATACAATCGACAGAGAAAAGGGGGAAACAAAATTATGCACATTATCAAAACTTTACAAGAGTAATTGCCTAAATAGCTAAATAATTAAAATAATTAAATAAAGCTATAAAAACTGAAAGTCGTTCTGCTATCTAAATAACATATGCCTAACGAACAACGGCCCCATGGCGCCTCCAGTAACTGGCCTAGCTCTTAAACACAATAAAATACTCTATTTTCATTGTGAAACAGGAGCTAAAATATACTCATAGTAAAGACCCGATACTCAACTTTCCAGAGGCAGAAGATGATGGAGAAAGCATAATAATAATCCTGTAAAACGATCGAAAAGTTAGATCACCAGGAAATATCACTGAGCGAGATCGCTACAAAAAAAGGAATGTCCGCCGTCGTGGAATGGCGCTGTTGTATTCCCAATAGTATTACGAGAGCAGGAAGAGCCTTTGGACGGCTCCCTTTTGCCACATCCTCTTCGAAGCCAAAACGCTGTTTGGGGTGCAGATTGCTATGGAGGCGTGTCAAGAATGCGTCCACTGATATTATGCCATATCTTTTATTCTTTTGGAGAAATTTTAAGGATATTCGCGCCAGGAGTTAGAATTCTGGATACCTAAAGGTAAAATTCTCTGGGAATATCACTGTAGTACATATATCCCTTAGGAAGCTACTTTAAGGAACTTCCATCATGATGACATAGCTTGAGCATATATATATATATACATATATATATATATATATATATATACATACAGTATATATACACTAAAATATATTTATTTATTTATTTATAAACAAAGATATATATATATATATATATATGTATATATATATATATATATACGCATATATGTATGTATGTATATATATATATATATATAAATATATACACATACTATGATATATATACTATGATATATATACTATGATATATATTCATTCATATATATATATATATATAAAATATATATATATATATATATATATACACACACATATATATATATATATATAAATATATATATATATATATATATAATATATATATATATATATATATATATTATGATATATATACATATACATACATATATATATATATATATATATGTATGTATATATATAATGTATACATATATATATATATATATATATAAATATATATATATATATATATATGTATATATATAATTTATATATATATATATATATATATTCATATATATTTATATATATAGTATATATATGTATATATATATATATATATATTTATATATATAGTGTATATATGTATATATATATATATATATATATTCCCGTCGCCTTTGAATCTGGCTATGTTCCAAAAGCAACATTTGTAAATCCAGAGTTTATTTATTGCAAGACACTGCTAACTATCATCATTTGAACAGCTTCTCCTAAGGTTAATTTCAATGGAATTCGCAAGCATTCATCAAAAAAAAAAGAAAGAACACACACACACACACACACACACACATATATATATATATATATATATATATAATGCCGAAATACTATAAAATTAATCTTAATAATGACATTTCAGTTTTCATTATATAGACTCGGTAGTGAAAACAATATTAAGCACTCGATTATAGGAATTCCTACGTGACAATTACATACCTGATATTTTATAATCTCTATACGCAATAGCTTCTCAAAGCTTATCACTTGTGTGTTGATAACTAATCTGTTTCATGATATGGTAATGAATCATCTTTGGTAATGATGATTATAATAAAAATAATGACAATAATGATAATGGTTTATATGAGCATCACGCACACAGTAAATAAAAAGTAAAGCATTGCAACGGAAGAACAAATATTTACTGCCTAATTACAAAATCATTGGACTTTGGTAGATATATATATATATATATATATATATATATTGAGAGAGAGAGAGAGAGAGAGAGAGAGAGAGAGAGATTCAATAATGGAGTTAATTTATTAGTGTAATTTTCCTACATAACTTTAATGAATAATAACTGGTGAATACTTACCAATATGTGCCAGTACTTTCGTGATGTTGTATTTGGGAGTTCGGAAAAGTCAGTCGAGTTTAGTGATGTTTGGGAGCCATTTGTGTCCCACTTGGTATGTGATGTTGAGTACTGAGTAGTCACGTATCACGGAATCACGATAGCGTTGCAGGCTTGAAGAGTGACTTGCTTTCAACACCTTTCCAAGCTCATTCTCATCCATTAATAAATTATGACCCACATGCGAAGCAAGATTAGAGCATGCGTTCATGTTCTCTTCATTTCGAATATTCACACCCCATTAATTCTGTTCGATGTACCATTTGTTATAAATGACTTTCATGCCAGGCGTCATTCGAATTTTATTGCCTTTTTCATCAGCATCACTAAATCTCACATCATGCCACTTAGGCAAACACAAGCTAAACACCAATCTTAAACATAACAACTATTCACGCTAGTGATGTGACAAAGGCAGTGTGAAGCAGAGTCAATGCAGAATCTGGTGTGTAGGACTACGTACCGGCCGCACTCCCAAGCTCACTCTATAGCGGACACGTACAGGTACGGAACAGAACATGGTTGTGTTCCGTTGTGGCCGGATTTTCCAATTTCACACAAATCTACGATACTTCTGATTTTGTTTGTTTTAAAATGTCAGTTGAGACGATGTCTGTTATGGATGATGATGGTAATGATGATGATAATAATGATTATTATATATATATATATATATATATATATATAAAAGTGATAATTTGTGAGTAGCATATTTTCTTTTTTAAAACAGTTAATATACGGAATTTAAGAAAGATCGATAGAACATTGAATAGTGACACTGCAGATGATTGCTGTTTATTAAAAATAGACCTAATGTAATATAGTTCTGGTGTTTGGTGTCAACAAAAGCGAGTGTTAACTGGTTTAAAACATTTTTGAAATACAGAGGGATCGAATAATTTCAGTCAGTTAATTATATTCAATTCAAGACATCATTGAAACATAAGTCATAATAAAATAGACTCTCAAATCTTGAAGAGAATCTACAAATCAATTGAGTTTCCTTCAAGAGAGATAATATATTCCTAATAAGAAAAATAATATTTATACGACATCTAGAAAAGGATTCACTAACAATTGAGTTCAGTTGACGAAGAACGAAACAGGAGACAATTATTACTACTTAATTCAATTAAACCTGGCTATATGGACAATGCATTGATGGTACAGACGCTGCGTGTGCGCAATGGCAAACACATAATTAGGTAATGATAGTGTCACCATGTCCTGAGAATCAGTGATCCTTGCTCAGGCATTATCGAAACAATGTGAACTTAGAATAACAGTGGATCATAATGCCTCTCTCTCTCTCTCTCTCTCTCTCTCTCTCTCATACACACACTCTTCTTATAAACGCCATTAAATCAGGGATTCGTATGTTTCGGCGTGCCTGATTCGGCGTTCCCGTTTCGGCTTGGCCGATTCGGCGTAAAAAGAAAAAATGGGCTAATTTGCATAGCCCTTTAGGCGTCAGACTATTCGGCGTCACTGTCTTTGAAAATAATTAATGGAAATTAATGGGATCTAATGAATCAACTTCTATTACGATTTACTTTATTCGTTCATCGGCATTTCCATATTTCTTTAGGTTTTTAGGGAGGTGGATATCAAGCGATCAACTTTTCAAGGTGGGACTTGACTTTGGTCGGACAGAGAAGGAAGACGTGTTTTCTAGTGCTCCTGTCTTTCTCAACTTTGAGATTACACCATGGGCTCTTTCTCGTTTTTCTACTGTTCCAGCAGTGTATAAAAGTGATGTGATACTAGCGGTGTGTTTTCAGTGTTATATGCGCCAAGACAGTGTTGTAATTTAGGCAAATTTACATTCGATTACACACCTGGCGAACCAGCTTCTTGGCCGGTGAACGAGTATGCCCTGAGGCAACTTGCCTCGGGGGTTAGGGGCTCGTAGTGTCTCCCTCCCGTTTCCAGGAAACACAGAACTGGCAGTTAATCAAAACATAAAAACAGGTTAGTTACGATGGCTTAAAATACACAACATGCTCTCAGGAGGAAAGACTCCTTTGGCCTGCATTTTACAGCGCCTTATGGGGATCGGCCGGTTTCCGACTTTTTTAAGGACAGGTTGTTGATATATAGGGGGTTTGTTAAAGGATATTGTGTGGAACTTTTGGGAATTTTTTTTTGTTCAGTGACCTTAGGTTTTGTGACGCCAGAGGTTTTTTCGGCCAAAAATGGCCATTTTCAAAATGCATCTCCTCCTTTGATTTTTGGTTTTAAAGGATGAGATTTGAACCATGTATAAAACACATATGGACCTTTGATTTAAATCCGGGGATTTTTTATTTTTCAATTATTTTTCAAGATATGAATTTTTTTTTTTTATGAAATTTTCCCGGAAAAATTACAGGAAAAAATTTGCCAAAAATCAGAAACTCAAAATATTAAAAATCCCCGGCTTTTTTTTTAATCTACCATGCTTCCCATATTATATATGAAATTACATTAAGATTGGTCCAATACTAAGGGAGGAGATACATTTTGAAGGTGAAAAACTTATGTTTTGAGAAACGGGCCTTCAAAGTTTTAGGTACATAAAAAAAAAGTAAAAGACTGTGTTACCATTAATTTTATGTTTTTTTTTTTTTAGTATTAACTGTATTTCAAATCTTATTTTTAATGTCTATTGCTTTAATGCAAAAGTATTATGAATAGAAATATTAATAAATTGATTATCTTTGTGCCTAAGACATATTATTATAAATTTGGTTTTGTAAATTGGAGCCTTCCTTCCTTCTGTAGAAATCGGTGGGCATTTTGCAGGTTCTGAAATAATTTTCCCTCTGCATTTAGGACATATCTTTTTTATTAGTGTCTCAAATCCATCCCTTGCCAAATGGATCCTCGGAATTACTTTGCATCTACAATTTGGTATTTGTGATTCAAGTAATTTTCAAGTCTTGCTTCACTTATTATTATCATTTTATTTTCACTATCGTTGATAATATCAGCCTCCGATCCACTGCATTCTTCTTCTAAAATATCTTTGCTCTTTAGCAATGATGAACGAATAGAGAGACGATTAGGGTGGATGTGGTTGGTCTCTGGCCAGCAGTGATGTTAGCGTGCGCCATTTGCTGCGCGGCCCCTCTCTCTCTCTCTCGTTGTCGCTCATTCCCCTCTATGGCATTAGTTTCTTGAATTCTCTGTTCTACTTCTTCGATGGCTATATCAAATTGGCGTTTCCGCATTCTAGAAGCATGAAGTGAACTCTTGCGCCTTTTAGGCATGGTGAAAAACTAAAAACACGCAGAAAAAAAGAGAGTTCAGTCAAGGCTAGCGAGCATGAAAAAATGCGACCTTATTACGTGAAGATTTATAGGCAACTGAGCCTCATGACTCATGATGGGTGTTTTGTCTTGTCTAGTTATAACCAGAAAGGTGCCAATTAGGATATTATTGACATTATATATTTCATTTCAAAGGAAGTTTTTGTAACATATATCACAAAAACTATACCAGACTAAATAATTTGCGCTACTGGTGTTTTCTGTGTATAAAGTTATTGTTACATTTCAGGCCATAACTAGAAAAGTAAGGCGAATTTTAGCATGATACTTCGTGCACACATTCTTGAATGCTCTACGAGGCCATAGAATTTTTTCAGCAAATCGAATATGTTTCATATTTTTTCGGTATTTTAGGCGGCCGATCCCCTTATGTGACCATGGAAAGTGTTAGTAATGTGTTGTTTAATCATATGAAATTAGGAATTTGTGACATAAAAGGTGTTCAGAATATAAATAGAAATAAGATTGTGGTAAGGCTAATCTCCGCAAATGTATTTGCTGATGTTTTGAATAATTTCGAGGATAAAGTTATAAAGTTAAGTGAAACAGACTCTGTGAAGGTTATAAATTTAAGTTCACAAGTTTCGTATGTATCGATAAGGAACGCACCGTTCGAGAATGGACGATAAAGTGATAATAGATATTTTGAATAGGTATGGAAAGGTAGAGCACTTAAGGCATAACAAATTTGCAGTTGGGCCCTTTGAGGGTTTATTCAATGGCGTTCGCACAGCAAAGATGCGAGTTAAAGAAAACATCCCTTCATCAATTTATATTGGTGGCTATAATTTAACCTTCTTATAAAGTGAAAAGAGTAGAATATGTTACAAATGTGGGAAAGAAGGTCATCTAGTAAAGGACTGCATTTTGAATATTAGTGAGAGTAATTACATTATTAATGAGGGAGATTTCCCTGAAATACCTAAGAATGAAAAGAATAGTTCATCCAGCGCGAACAATAATGGAAAGGAAGATGAGCATGGAGGTGGAGCCAAATCGGCGAATGGAAAGAGTGAAAGGGGCTAGAAGCAAGGAACGATAATTCGGGATTGGGCCATGAAAGCATCAGAACGACCACCGCGACGAGGACTGGAGATGGACGAATGGACGAAGTGGAAACGGACAACGAAAGACAAGATGAGGAAGGAGCTGGAAGGCTTGTGGAAATTCCCGCATCACCTGACGAAGGACTCGTTATTTCGACAGTTGAAGCAGAAATCCACTCAGACGAGACAGACATTGGAAAGGAAATGGACATTCAATTGTGTGTAGTACAAAATAAGGAGGATTCAATCGAAGAGGTGATAAGTGAAATCAGGAAATGTGAAGAAAATGAAGAGAATAATGTGGACTGTGGTGGGGAAACTACAATAGGCAGTGTTTTCAACCTTGGTAACACAAGTGACGCCGAAATGTGGCAAGCTACAATTAGTGACGAACCAAGCAAAGGCATTCGTCTGAGGCTAACAAAGGATAATGATGTGCTTTCCGAGTCGAACATGGGCGAAGATACATCAGTGTTTGATGAACCTAAAAGTAGTTCTGAAGACGAGATGAATCGATTGCCAGTGAATAAACGTTTCAAATTGGATGAATGATTTAGATTTTCTTTCTTATATTTGTAACCTTCACTTACTTAAATTTAGCAACTGTTAATGTTAATGGATTATGTATGTCTTATAAGCAAAGTAAATTGATTGATTTTATGTACTTTTATCATTTGGATGTAATATTTGTGCAAGAACACAATGTCAAAGATATTTCGCAACTTGAGTATGTTGAAAAGCATTGCGATATAATATTGAATACAAGTGTCTTGTTGAAGGGAGGCACTGCTATCCTCTTCAATAAAAAGTCGAGTGAAGGTTCTGAATCAGGAGATGGATGTAAAGGGCCAAATAATCAGAATAAAATGTACATATCAAGGAACAGATTTTCTATTAATAAATGTGTATGACCCTTCAGGTATAAATAAGAAAAAGGAAAGAGAGGAACTGTTTTTAAATGTTTTTTTTATATTACATGAGACACAATTTACGAAACTTGATCATAGGTGGGGATTGGAACAGCGTAACAAGCAAAAGAGATTGCTCTAATCCTGATAATCATATAATTTCAACAGCTCTTCAAAGATTAAAAAATTATTTACAACTTAAAGATGTGTGGCTCTTGAAAAACCATTTGATAGAATATACGTATGTTAGGCATAAATATGGTTCTAGGATTGATCGCATATACAGTACGTTAGAGATCTGAAGAATAATATAAGTGAATCTGAAAATATTTCATTAAGCTGGTCTGATCATAATTCTGTTAAGGTTAAGATTAAGATGGACAATGATATTAGCTTTGGCAAGGGATACTGGAAATTAAATACAAGTATTCTGAAAAATACAGTAGTGATAGAAAACTTTGTTAAATTTTGGAGCTATTTGAAAAGAAAGATGGGTGATGTACAGTTTCATTCTATTTTAGACTGGTGGATTTATGCAAAAGATCAGCTTAGACTCTTTTCTGTTAAAGTTTCAAAGACAATAAATCAGGAGAGATTTGGCTTACTGAATCTGCTGAAAGCAGAAGTAAGGCGGAATTATTGGATCCATTCTGAAAACTGTAATAACTTTTGCAAAATAGAGGGACTTAAAGACAGAATAAATGTAATTGAAAATGAGATATGTGAAGGGGTCAATGTAAGAGCTAGAATTGATGAAAGAATGTATGGGGAAAAAATATCTGCATATTTACTTGGGAAAGAAAAGAATATAAAAACAAGTATCGATAAATTGTGTGTAAAAGAGGGTGCATATGTAACAGACACAAAGTCTATACAAAGGTATGTATTAGAATTTTATGAAAGTTTGTATAAAGAAGAATCTATAGATTTTGATTTGAAATATAAATTTCTTGAAAATATGAAGTGTCATAGATGATGATATGAACTTAAACCTGAAGGCTGAATTAACAGAGAAAGAAGTTTGGGAAGCTATATCAGGAATCAAAAATGGGAAATGTCCTGGTGTTGATGGATTAGCCGTCGAATTCTACAAAACTATGTGGAGCATTGTAAAAAACGAACTTACGAAAGTAATCTTAATAACTGGAGGCCCATAACTATGCTAAATGTAGATTATAAGATTATAGCGAAGGTTTTAGCAAACAGGTTAAAATCAGTGCTATCTCTTTTCGTATCAGAGGAACAGTTTTGTGCTGTCCCAGGAAGGTCAATAATTAACTGTAACACCTTGCTAAGAGATGTAATATACTTCCAAAAAAATGCAAACAAGAAAGCTGCCCTGATAAATCTTGATTGGTATAAAGCATTCGATATGGTAAATCTGGACTTTCTATTCGGAACGTTATACAAACTTGGATTTTATTTAGAATTTGTAAACTTGATTAGGATGCTTTATAAGGATGCCGAAAGCTGTATATCTACAAATGGCCATATATCTGACCCTTTTCTAATAGGCAAGTCTGTTCGACATGGTTGTCCATTATCGATGATTTTATTTGTTATAGCTCAAGAATCATTGTATAGAATGCTGAAGGTTAGGTTGGGAACTTTTTCTCTAGATCTTCCGAATGGGTTAAAAATTGTAGTGGTTGGCTTTGCAGATGATAGCACTATTATTGTCAATAAGTTGGAAGGTATTGAGGAAACTTCACGGGTTATTAATGAGTACGAAAAGGCAAGTGGAACGAAACTTAATAAAAAGAAAACTTACATTGTGGGAATTGGCTCGTGGAAAGACAAACTTGAATGGCCAGAAACAGGGATAGAAGTGAAACAAGGCAGTTTTAAGATCATAGGTATAATCCATAATAATGATTATGAACTAGCTGTAAGGGTGAACTGGGAAAATATCAAGGATAATATTTAAAAAATGATAGGGCCACTTTATAAACGAAGACTAACTTTATTCCAAAAGAGTGTAATAAATAATGTAACTGTATTATCAAAGGCATGGTATGTGTCTCAGGTATATCACATTCCAGCTAATATTGGTAAATACATAGAAAAGTATACCTTCAAATATCTCTGGAATGGGAATTATCAACCTATTAAAAGGAAAACTATGTATCTTCTAAAGCAGTGGTTCTTAACCTTTTTCATCCCATGACCCCCTGGGACTAATCAGAGTATTATTATGACCCCCTATAATAGATTTGGAAATAATGAACCTTGTCAAAGGGTCAAGCAAAAAAAAATTACAGGAAGACCATGGTTTACTCCTATACAATTTTATTGGAAACGCCACAGAACAAAAACCTTGAAAAATTCCACTTTCCTAGCCTTTACAAATGCCATAAAATTATAAATTCCAAACAACTATTCAACATCATACAAAATTGTTTACTCCTATTCAATTTTATTGGAAACACCACAGAACAAAAACCTTGAAAAATTCCACTTACATAGCCTCTACAAATGCCATAAAATTATCAATTCCAAAGAACTATTCAACACCATACAAAACATAGCACCTACTTCTCATTCACTCAGTGTGATGGTTGAAATTGTTTTGCAGCCATAAGTCTATCAAAGCGAGGACCAGTGTTCGATAGGCAACACGTCATGTCAGCATCGATGACAACCCTATTGCGTGCCTTCGTTTTCAGTGCAACCATTGCTGAGAATCCAACCTCGCACCGGTAGGTTGACGGGGACTGAATCAACATGGTTAATGCACGCATCGAGAGAATAGGACAGTAGTTCTTCACTTTTGCCCAAAATGTTGGGAGCTCTTGTTCGGCAAAATCGACTTTAAGCTGAGAATCCTCACGAATTTGATAAAATTCTACCTTAGTAGCAACATCAGTATCACTGATGGCACTATCCTTTACTGAAAAGGGTCTATAGATCCGCGCATCAGTACAGCGGTCGTTTAGTCCTGGAAAGTAACTTTCGATGGCGTCATTTACTGCCAAAAGATGAGTGGAGATCTCCTCACGGAAACTACATTCAGCATCTGGCATGGAACCCAGGAGAGTCATCATCTCCATGAAGAAAGTGATGTCACCATCCTGAACTCTTTTCTGGTAAAGTTGAATCTTAGACTTGAACGCTGCCACTTTGTCCCGAGCTGTGTGCATCATTGTAACGTTTCCTTGGATTGAAGTATTCAGAGAATTTACTTCCGAGAAGGAATCTGCCAAGTAGGCAACCTTTGTTACAAAACAATCATCCTGCATCTTTTCATGAAGAAGATTCTCCTTTGCCGTATGACCACGTTCCAACAGCATTGTTATTTCTTCGCGAAGTTGTAGCACGTGATTTAAAACTTTGCCGCGTGAGAGCCAACGTACCTCTGTATGAAATAGTAGAACAGAAAATTCAGCACCCATTTCTTCACATAGCAATTTAAAAATCCTTGAAGTTGTTGCACTTCCTCGTATATGGTTCACAATCTTTACAACGTCAGTAAGCACTTCTTGAAGTCCAGGTGGGAGAGTCTTCATTGCCAAAGCATACCAATGAAGCATACAGTGAGTGAAAGAGACATGTGGAGCGGCATTCTTCACGAAGGCTTTGAAGCCCGATTTGCAGCCGGTCATAGAAGGAGCTCCATCTGTACGCACTCCAACAAGTGCGTCCCAACCTAGTAAGTGCTAAAGGAGAAAGGCTTCAAGGATTTTGAAAATATCTTTTCCACGAGTGGTTGTGGCCAGTGGTTCAGAGAACAGGTACTCCTCTTTCATAACTTCCACGTTAAGGTAACGAACATAAACAATAAGTCGGGAACATGAAGCAACATCTGTTGACTCGTCCAGTTGCAATGAATATACTGGGCTACTCCTTACAGCATAATATCGTCACTCATGTCCGAGATCTGACTCCTGACTGTATCATTCGAAAGGGAAATAGCCCTTATCTTGTTTGCCTACTGTTCTCCAAGAATTACATTCGTTGCTTCCAGAATGCAAGGCTTAATCAAGTCTACGCCAATATTATGAGGTCTCTTGGTCTTAGCAATTTTTAGAGCAATTCTGTCTGAAACCTCCAACGCTGCTTTATTCTGACAAGCAAAGTGACCAGTGGAATCGACGCGACTGGCCTTCAGGGCAGCTTCTTTTTGCTTGAAATAGTCCAAGTTTTTGTCCCCCAAATGGCTGTGACAGGACTCAAATTGGATCTTCAGCTTGCTTGGCTTCATATCACGTGACTTGGAGGAGTATCCGATTGAGCTATAATGGGAATCTAACGCTATTTTGGTAACACTAGCTATGGTTAATGTGCAGCAGACCACCCAACTTGTGACCAGTGTTGTACTCATCAAACTGGTAAATGCCCTACTGGCTATTTCAAATACGTGCATAATGTATATGAAAAATAAATTATTCTCCAGAACCCTTTTTGACCCCTTAAGAAATCCCAAACGACACCCCCCCCCGGGGGTCACGACCCCCAGGTTAAGAAACACTGTTCTAAAGAGTCAAGGAGGATGTGGTATTGTAAACCTAACTGTGAAAGCCAATTGTATGCTTTTCAACAGCTTTTACAAAAGTATTGTCAATAGATTAATGGGATGTGAAATAGCTGCATATTATTGTAAGCTGAGGCTTTCTTATCTTGCTGATTTTAACAGATTTAGTGAATCTACCATTTTTAGCACTCCATATTATGACAAAATAATGACGATATTTCACTCTGTAATAAAGGTAAAGACCTATCCTTTGCTGAAATTAAAACATATTTACTCTCACATGCTGAGAGGTGAATCAGTTCTGCCAAGTATTGAAGAAAGTTATCCGTTGTTTAACTGGAATATAATATGGGAAAATTTGAATAATAAGTGGATTGGTCCAGTAAATAGAGAAATATTGTTTAAATACAGCCACGAAGTCTTAGCTACAAAGGATAGGTTATTTATGATGAATATTACGGACAGTTGTTTGTGTGGCAATCGTGGAGAGCCTGAAACAATTATGCACTTAGTATATTTTTGTAGATTTAGAGGAACAGTTGTGAATTGGATTAAAACATTTTTGAACAAGGTTTTAAAGCTGGATTTTCAGGCCTATTCTAAAAGAGACAGAAACACAGCAATGTTATTAATAAGTGAATTTATAATTGGGATCTGGTACCTTCATAAGGTAATGCCCTCAGCAGATGAGTTAAGTATGATCTCCTTTATTAAAAGTAGAATATTCAAGACAAGATTTATATTGTTCAAGTCACTAGAGGATGAATGTCTTACATTTTACAAAAGAATATGTTAATTTGGATAAAAATGAGTAAATTAGTGTGAGAAATTCCTTAATGATAATTGAAGTTTAAAGTATAAAAATTATAGTAATCTTGATTTATTGCATTATCAGCTAGTCTTTATGTTATGTAAATATTAACATGACTAATGTTAGTATATACTAATGATGAATTATAAACTACATCAGGAAAACCAATATCAAAATATAAATTATATGTTCATATAAATATGTATTTGTAAAAATGATCTTGTAAACTTTATATTTTCTTAATAAAAGTTAAAAAAAAAAATTCCTTTTGCCTAAAAATACACCTATTCTTTCCAACTTCCCCTCTGTCCTTATACAACGGGCAACATTAAGATCACCAAACAATTCTTCTTCGTTAAAGAGGTTAAATACTGCACTGTATTGATCAGTGTCTACTTTCCTCCTTGTAACGGTAGAAGAGTTTCTTTAGTATGCAGTTCTTCTGAGAGGACAATAAAAAAATGAACCATTGTTCCCTAGTCTTGAGTAGTGCCATACACTCTTTCTTTTCTTTTTCATTACAATTTACATCAATTATCATATATTTTTTCTCTTCCTCTTGTTCTTTTTTTATTTATTTATAGTTTATATGCGGGAAAATATATTTCTGTGGTGTTAATGCTGTTGAATTATCTAATTTGTGTTGTTCATTATTTGTCTTTTATTTTATTTATTTTTTTCCTTTCCATTAGATCAAAAAGTGTAAAGTTTTTAATAAATTTCATTGAGTTCTTTTATCACCAGAAACGCATTCCTACGTTATATAACTGAAAAAAATTACATAAACTATTGATATCATCAATACATATTTGTAGAAGTATAATAGTAGATGAAAAAAAAAACTGACTTCTATAATATCACTATTGCTGATAAGAATCTAAAAGAGTTAGTTCTCTTTTACAATATCTTCCTACTTCTATCTTGTATTACTCATTTTTCTTTATTACTAATATGTCAACTTATTCTTTCCATTCCCACTACAATATTAACAACATTAGATGAAAAAGGAAATTCCTTTTAGGTTCATTGATATATAAACACCAGGCAGATCATTAATGATAAAATCTGAACGATAAAAAAATTTAAATACATAACTAAGTTATGCAGAATTGAAAAAAAAAATGATTAAGAAAACAATATCTTTTCTTCGAAAAAGTAAATGCTTATATTATGTAAACAAATGTAGTTGTTTCCAGGTACGCAAACAAGGCAATTAGTTACAAAAAAAAAAAAAGAAGAAAAAAAAAATGAAATATTCGTTTCCACCTTTACTAACATATTTCTCTTTTGCTACTCAGGAATTATAAATCTTTCAGTTTTTGTTAATGAAGTAGCATATACTTTTTTATTCCTCAACGTAACTATGTATATACCAGAGAATGAACAATGCAGGAACGCAAAATATTTAAAATGACAACATGACCTAGATTGTATTTTTAACTTAACTTTATCTCTAATTTTGATTTTTTTATGCTTCGTTTATCTTTCGCTACTCAGGAAATATAAATCTCTCAGTTTTTGTAAACGAAGTAGCATACATTT
>NC_090747.1:24718944-24721444 GCF_036898095.1 Palaemon carinicauda
AATATTGAAAGATGATAGCAAAGAGACATTAAACCAGAGAGAAAAGTTATCCTTGTAAATAGAAGCAATATATATGGATAAAAATTATTAATGGAAGCACCAAATTATTATTATTATTATTATTATTATTATTATTATTATTATTATTATTACGCAAAATACAACCCTAGGTGGAAAAGTGAGAAGCTATAAACCCAAATGCTTATACCAATAAATAGACTATGAGAAAAATAGTGAAAAATTAAATAATCAAAAACAGTAAAAACATAAAATGAGATATTGTATATATAAACTAGAAAAAGGTTCAACATAAAGACATTTGCTCCAAGTCTGAACTTTTGAAGTACTACCGATTCAACTACCCGATTAGGGATATCATTCCACAGCTTGGTCACAGGTGGAATAAAACTCCTAGAATATTGTGCATTATTGATCCTCATGATGGAGAAGGCATGACTATTAGAATTAACTGCCTGCCTACTATTACGAACAGCAGGGAACTGTCAGGGAAGAACCGAATGCAAAGGATGGTTAGAGTCATGATCCTAATAAAATGCATAATGAACTAATTGAACGAGGGTGCCAGAGATCGATATCTAGAACAGTAATAAGAAATTTAATAGACCGTAAGTTCCTGTCCAACCAATTAAGACGAGAAACAGAAGCTGAAGGCCAGACAGGAGAACAATACTCGAACCTAAGAAGAATGAAATAATTAAATCACTTCTCCATAATAGCCTAGTCACAAAAAAAAATCAATTAATTAGTTTCTCTTATTTATAAAATTATAAGATAATGTTACTGAAATATATATATATATATATATATATATATATATATATATATATATATATATATATATATATATATATATATATATATAAAATAGTGTCTTTATTAATTACCAACGCCATCACCTTACTGTTCAAATTTCAACAGTCACCGATAATTATGTATGACGTAAACAGTGCTAGACCTAATGACGTGAACGTCGCTAGGCGTTCTGTATCACTCAATTTAAAGTACGCATAGAAGTTTAAGGCACCGATCAGAAAGTAAGAACAACAAATAATTCAAAGGGAATATATTGCTAACGAAATTTCATTTGAAACAATACATATATGTACAACACGTGCTATATAATTGCAAGTAACGAGAACAATTTAATAAATAGCAGTACAATAGACTAGGTTTATTTGAACAATGCGTTAATATATATATATATATATATATATACTGTATATATATATATATATATATATATATAACATTTCATAAAACTTTATTAGGCAATACCCATTTCTGTACCTCAGGATAGTAGAAAATATATGTTTTTTTTTTTTTATCTCGTGGGGGGTGGAGTTTTATGTTTTGGTTGATATCAATAATAGGTTTCATTTCTCAACGTTTGTTTTCAATTACGAAAGGAAAAGGTCCTTTGTGGATTGAAGATCTTGTAGGATTGCAGGACTTTTTAGAGGGTGTAAAAGTCTTCAATATTCAGAAGAAAATAATTAATGACAGTGCTCAGCTAGGAGTTATGGTAGCCTAATGGGAACGTCCCTGCCTGGCGTTTCGAGACGCGCTCAAGTTTGTTTGTTTGTTTAGTGTTTGTAACCTTACCGTCCTTGTGAGCAAAGGATGGAGGGTTTTATGGAACCTATAGGTCTACCTAGTGAATCAGCAGGAGCCATTGCCTAACCTTCCTTGGGCCTAGCTTTGGCACTGATCATATGTACAGTGTATGTGGTCAGTCTCCAGGACATTGTCCTGCTAGAGCATTGTGACTGTTCCTTGCCTCTGCCATTCATCAATAGCCTTTCAAACATTTTAACACTTTCCTTCATTGTGATAAAGCCAACTTAATGATAGGACTGGAACTGGAGAATATGGCGGTCCTTCAGAGTCATTAAACTTTGAAAAGTTGAACTGTGGTCAGTGAAAGGAAAAGCTTTGATATATTTTTGAAGCAACCCGAAGGTATATGTAGGTCATAGGTATATAACAAAATAAAAAAAATGAAAGAATAATCTTAATCAGGAAAAGTGATTGACCAAGGAAATATTTAGATATTGCCATCAAATAATACCCAAGCAAGGTCTACTCATATTGCATTACTGGTCAAGATGACCATTATGAGCTTTAAACTTCTCAGATATCAATTCCCAATGGTTTTGGCAACAATATTATTCAACTGCGTTTTCAAAAGTCCTGACGATTGGTATCATGAACTTAGTAATTAAGTTAAAACTCATCATAAAAAGTGATTATTTTATAACACTATTAAGTATTCTACTTTTAAGACTCATGAAGAGATCATACCACGATTAATATCAAACATATTACATGGTCAAATCTTTTCTAAAGTATATATATATATATATATATATATATATATATATATATATATATATATATGTATATATACATATATATATATATATATATATATATATATATATATATATATATATATATATATATATATATATATATATAT
>NC_090747.1:24726444-24728944 GCF_036898095.1 Palaemon carinicauda
GTAAATCTAAAATTCAATGTCTGCAAAATCGTAACTAAATTTGCTTTTTATTTTCACGGGTTTATATCGTTCATTACCTTGCACGTACGTCTCAATGTCGTATCCCAATTTCATCATATTTGAATAAGGGACAGATTTAGAATTCACTCTGGGTTTCGGATATCTTACAGTTTTTTGTTGATGAACGTAAAATGAGTATCTATACAAGACGCTACCAGATTTTATTTTGAAGCATATTTTGATCTATATATATATATATATATATATATATATATATGTATGTATATATATATATATATATATATATATATATATATATATATACATATATATATATATATATATATGTGTGTGTGTGTGTGTGTGTGTGTGTGTATATGTATAAATAAAGGTTGAACAGGTGGAATTCCAGAAATTAAATTGTGCATCGTTGTTCCTATGCAGGACATGGTAAGACGACTCTCTCTTTAAAGTTTCATTATAAAATATATATTTAGATATTGTTACTGAACACAAGATATTCTATAATTTTCCCCATTACTTTTTACATAGTATTTTCTTTGTCTTTTCTTTCGTCATATGGCTATTTTTTTCCTGTTAGTGCCTTTGTATTTGTAACATCCAGATTTTTTATATAGGGTTGTGGTTTAGCTAATAATAATAATAATAATAATAATAATAATAATAATAATAATAATAATTACTAGCAATGTTGGGCTTTTGTCAGTGCGTAATGATAATAATAATAATAATAATAATAATAATAATAATAATGATAATAATAATAATAATAATAATAATAATAATAATAATAAGATTAATTACTAGCAATGTTGGGCTTTTGTCAGTGGGTATGGGCCAGATTGTGAGAAGAGTGAAGAAGAGTGGAATGAGTTCGGGAATGAATTAACTAGGTGTGTAGAAGGACTGGGTAGAAGGAATTATGTAGTTGTCATGGGTGACTTAAATGCTAGAGTAGGCGCTTGAGAGGTAGAATGTGTCATTGAGAAGTATGGCATACCAGGTGAAAATGAGAGTGATAAGGGACTGGTAGATATGTGTGTTGAGCAAGAAATGGTGATAAGTTCTAGCTTTCTCAAAAAGAAAGTAAAAAAAAAAAGTATACATGGGTAAGAGTGGCAAATGGAAGAGTGGTAGAAAGGGCGTTAATGGATTATGTGTTGATAACTAAAAGAATTTTTGGAAGATTGAAAGACGTGCACGTGTTTAAGGGTATGGCTAGTGGTATGTCTGATCATTTTTTGGTGGAAGAAAAACTAGTTTTAGCAAAAGAGTGGGGGAATAGAGTAGGTGGATGTAATAGTGAGGGTTAAAGAGCTAATAAAACCGGGGGTAAAAAGTAAATATCAAGAAAAGTTGAAAATGGCATATGACGAAGTGAAAGCAAGCAAAACTGGTAATTTAGAGGAGGAGTGGAAGTTGGTAAAAGAAAATTTTGTTTGGATTGCAAGTGGTGTGTGTGGCAAGAAGTTTTTTGGAGGCAGCATGAGGAAGAGGAGTGAATAGTGGAATGAAGGAGTGAAGGTAAAAGTGGAAGAGAAAAAGAGGGCTTTTGAAGAATGGCTGCAAAGTAATAGTGTAGAGAAGTATGAAAGACATAGAGAGAAAAATGTGGAAGTAAAGCGCAAGGTACGTGAGGCAAAGAGGGCAGCTGACCTGAGGTGGGGTCAGGGATTGGGTCATTCTATGAAGAGAATAAGAAGAATTTTTGGAAAGAAGTGATGAGAGTAAGGAAGGCTTGTTCAAGAATTGAAGAGAAAGTGAAAGATGGAAATGGAAGCTTGTTAAAAGGAGAGGAGGCAAAGAAAAGGTGGGCGGAGTATTTTGAAAGTTTACTGAATGTTGAGGGTAATTGGGAGGCAAATAAAATTGCTGTTGCAGGTGTAGAAGTGCCAGTGATGGGAGATGAGAATGAGAGAGAGATTACAAGAGAGGAAGTGAGGAGAGCAATAGATGAAACGAGAATAGGAAAAGCCTCTGGTATAGATGGTGTGATAGCTGAGGTATTGAAAGAACTGGGTGTGACTGTACTTGAATGGTTGGTGAGATTGTTTAATATCTGTTTTGTTTCATCAATGGTACCAGTAGATTGGGTTTGTAAGTGTATTGTACCACTATACAAGGGTAAAGGAGATGTGCATGAGTGTTGTAATTCAAGGGGTATTAGTTTGTTGAATGTAGTTGGAAAAGTGTATGGTAGAGTGCTGATTAATAGGATTAAGGATAAAAGAGAGAATGCAATCTTAAAAGTACAGGGTTGTTTTAGAAGAGGTAGAGGTTGTATGAATCAGATTATTGCAGTTAGGCGAATATGCAAGAAATATTTAGCAAAAGGTAAGGAGGTGTATGTTGCATTTATGGATCTGGAGAAAGTGTATGATAGAGTTGATAGGGAAGCAATGTGGAATGTGATGAGGTTATATGGAGTTGGTGGAAGGTTGTTGCAAGCAGTGAAAAGTTTCTACAAAGGTAGTAAAGC
>NC_090747.1:24736444-24741444 GCF_036898095.1 Palaemon carinicauda
AAAGTTTTTATAGTTTATATAGGAGATATTTATTGTTGTTACTCTTCTTAGAATATTTTATTTTCCTTTTTTCCTTTCCGCACTGAGCTATTTTCCCTGTTGGAGCCCCTGGGCTTATAGCATACTGCTTTTCCAACTAGGGTTGTAGCTTAGTAAGTAATAATAATAATAATAATAATAATATATATATATACATATATATATATATATATATATATATTTAAATATATGTATGTATATACATATTCAATTATATATATATATATATATATATGTATATATATGTATATGTATATATATATATATATATATATATATATACATATATACTGTATATATATATATATATATATAGATATATTACTACCAAACAATTACTTTCCTAAATAGGTATCAATTAAGAATATCTAGAGGTTCGTCCATAACTTCTTTCTTACTTGTATTTTCTCAATATCTACATTTAGATTTAAGATTTTTTTACTTCCAGAATGTATATCTTCAAGTGTCGAAACATGAGTTTATATATATAACATGCGTTGTGGTTTGCCAAATACTGTTGATTTTTCCATTAGCTGGCTAATCACATGGATACGGCCCTGCTTTCTTGGTTGATTAAAGTCCAGATTTTCTTTTATTTTATTCGGCCTAATATGATATTTGAAAATATATCTATCGTAGAGATTAAACATATGGGTGGTATTTTTTTTTTCAGGTCTTTTGAATTAAGATGGCAAAGATTTTCCCAACTCTAGGTATAGAGCATTTTGTAGACATTTGGTGTGGAGTTCAGCCAGTTTTACTACTATGGACTCTCCTTCATATATTATCATGTCATCTTTTAGGCTATATTCTCCTGCTATTTTGCCTCTTTTCATGCCCTTTAATGCCTTCTTTTCTTCTCCTACTCTTACTTTTGGTACTGGCTCAGGTGTTTCACTGTTTCTATTGGTGAAATTGTTTCTTATATCACTATTGTATAGTATTGTATAGAAATCTTTTGCTATTTTTATCACTCCCATTTCTATTGTGGATATTTCCATTTTCATCCTCTAAACGAAACTTCTATTGGTATCTTATTCCGAAAATTCTTTTCATTAATTGTATGCGTCTTCCTTTCTTAAGTGCTTTCTGCATTTAGGTCTTATTGTGTTTACGAATATCTTGGGTCTTCAGTTTGTTTGCAGTTTTGGATAATTATGCTAGTTCCATTCATCTCTTTCGGATTTTATCTTAATTTCCAATTATTTTTTATTAGGCATTTGGTCTCTTTTGATAGCTTTTCTTGATCATATTTAGGAATTTTCCACCTATCTCTTATGTTGATTTTATTACATATTTATTTTAATTACTGTTATTATTTCTGTTTACTTGCTTCCATTTCATCATGTAGCTGGGAGTACCTATTTTGTATTGCTAAAATTAAGATCATCATATTATTCTCTTACTTAGAGCTGAACAAAAATTGCTTTTCACCAGTCAATGACCGCATTGTGTTTAACTTCTTCAACACTGCTGGATCTCTAACTAATAATTCTTTTTTTTCACTTAGAATAAAATCTATTTAATTTTCCTTTCTCCATTTGTACTTGGGCATGTCCATTTTCTATGTTCTTACTCCAAAAATGGCTATTGCTGATTCACCACTTCTTTTGACCTACTTTTAGCATTGAAATCACCCAAAACACATTAGGATATAGAAAAAAGTTTCTATATCTTTCTCTCTCTGGGATGTTGTTATTGCATATGTTTGACTGATCTTCAGTTCATATTTCTATTAATTTGATAATCAATCTTAAAATTCGATCTCTAGTGCTAAAATAATTGTATGTTACCTGTGATATTTTAATTATTAATGAAACCTCCCCCATTATCTTTGTTCCTTCCATATCCTCTGAAGCAAAATATGTGGCCCTCTGTTAACTATATAAGATTCACCAGTTCTTCTAATTTCACTCAATCCCATTACATCCGAATTTATTTTCTTCAGCTCTTTTAGAAACAAAAAGATTTTCCTTATACAGTATCCTGATGTTATTTGTTGCAAGGTTTAGTTTCCAAAGTTAGCCTCTTCTTATCCAGGAATATTCAGCAACCCATAGAGTGGAAAAAAATAACTTGTACCTTAGGCTTCTGAGGATTAGAGGCAGAGAAGCGGTTGTGATACACATGTCTGTGTCTGTGTGTGTAAACTATAAGAACAATTTCTCGATTGTTATACGTGGATGACATTATGGTGAGTGGTATATGGAGATTGTTTGGTCATTGTCTTTGCACTCCCAAGAGAGATTAGTTTACAAAATTTTCAACTGGACTCCACAAGACACTAGAAATATTAGGAGACTTAGTCTTACATGAATGATGTCTATTACGTGTGAAGTAGGAGACGATGAGTGAAGATGTATTGATTTAAAAGTTCGAGATAGAGACGGCTGGTGAAATCTAACCGAGGCCCTTTGCGCCAATGGTCATGATAGGAGATGATACATATATATATATATATATATATATGTGTATATATATATAAATATATATATATATATATATATATATTATATATATATATATGTATATATATGTACTTATATATATATATATATATATATACTTATATATATATATATATATATGTACTTATATATATATATATATATATGTATATATATATATATATATAAAACTGTATATATATATATATATATATATATATAACTGTATATATATATATATATATATAAATATATGTGTGTGTACTTTTAAAATAAATCCATTATATATTTTCATTAAGTAATGCAATAGAGATAAAGGTAGAAACCTCCCAGGCCAAGAAAGGAAAGTGTTACGACCTGATACCCTTTTTTTGTCAAGGTTAAATAAATTGTACCATTGAATGCTGGAGAGACACATACGGTAGGTATTGGAGTCTAGAAAGTCTATTTGTTATTCTGTAAAGGAGTAAGAAGAAGATCAGATACTCCCTGGAGAGACCAATGGTAGAGAATGAAATAAGTTATCGCTCCAGAGGCCTGTGATACAAGTTGGAACATTAAGCTGTTTAAGTATAGAAAAACGATTTTATTTTGTGGAAAGAATGTTGATTTTTATCTTCGCCATTTTTGTCGTGAATTTAGTTAGGGGAGACTAGATAAATATTTATACTGAATTCAGTATGCGCTTAACATTGAAAATTTTAGGTTGTTAATATTTATTTTTCATCAGTATATATATATATATATATATATATGTGTGTGTGTGTGTGTGTGTGTTTGTGTGTGTGTGTGTGCTCTTCTGCATATGTCTGTGCATTTGGGCATACTTGTTTGCGTCTATGTTTATTTGTCATTGTGTGGTTGTATACTCTATATGTCATAATGGAATTTTCTTCCAGTATTTCTGTGGAAAGGGCCTCCTGGAAAATCTTTATACCACTACCTCCATTTCCAAAGCCTTAGATAAATTTCATTCTCTTGTCTCACAGTTTTCATGTCAACAGAATTCCTCCGCTGCCCAGAGGATCACAATAAAACACGGTCCCGATCCGTTCTTATTTGGTTGAGCGAGAGTCACATTCTGACTAGTTTTTTCCAGATATTCTCATCTTTTTTCCATTATGAATGTATATGATCCCTTAACATGTAATTCTTTTATCATTATATCAGCCTGATGAGGGTATTCTACAATTATTCCATAATGTCTGTTCTTTGTTTTATCCCTTAATAAATCCGCTATGAAAGCATTTGCTTAAATGCATCATATCTCACTTACTCTTGGATCAGTATTGTACTATTCATGCTGTATATCAAACCTTCATTAAATATCTTATCTTTAATATTGCCCATCTATTCCGACATCCAATACCAACGACCCATTAGTTAAATAGTTTCACGTATATTATATCTAAATTCCCCACCCCTCAAAAAATCCATCATCACCTTTATTTTATATTCCCAATATAAAAAGGCACCATTGTTATCAGAGATTAGAAATGGGTATCAATTTCATATTTTAGTTGCAGTTTTAAATTTAACAAACCCTATTATCCTTGTACGGAAAATGTGTTCATGTAGACTAAATTCCATGAAACTCATATCACAAAATGATAAAATTAGATAGAAATAAATTTAGGTCATCTATTATACATATAAACTATGTTAAATCAAACGGGCTATGTTATATATATATATATATATATATATATGCCTTACTTGTAAATGTAATGGAACAGTTTAACATGTTTCTTCAAAAAGGCCCATATAAGAATCAAAGAAAATATAAACAAATCACTATATTTCGACCAATACACATTAGCACACTTACGGTTGTAAAATGAAAATAGGGATAAAGTAGTGGATTGTACCAACCGTGTGTCACATGATCGTACATACTAACGACATTTCATTTCGTGTATATAGTATGCTTGTATTGTCGCTCTCCCCTTAGCTCGCCCTCAGGGAAATGACCAGTATCGCTCGCCTGCAGCCTGCCGCAGACGGCTCTCCTCGTGATGTGAAACTACTTCATACTCTTTGGATACGTCGTTTACCTGAACCTGTACTAACTGCTATACCCGATGTCTATAGTTTACCCATAAAGGACTTGATGACCAAAGCCGAAGCCATTGTGGACAGCCACTTCAGGATTTCCATCAACGCCTCCACTCCTGACGAAGAGGACGCCTATTCAACGTCAAACGTAGCTGACGTGAATGCCGTAGGACATACACGCCTACCCCGTAACGTGCTGAAGCGGCAACAAAGCAACTCACCACCTACATTTCGCTCGCGCCCCAACCAACAACTTCTACAGCCCATTACTGAAACCCATCCCACGCAGTTTTGCTACTACCCGCATCAGATTCGGGGCATCCACGAAGAAATGACCCAAGGATTGTCAGTGGGTAAAAAAACTTGTAAGCAGGCCATCGCTCGTGGCGGTGGCCTCCCGTGTCTCTAATCTTTTCTTTTTACACACACAAACACACACACACATATGTATATATATAA
>NC_090747.1:24746444-24751444 GCF_036898095.1 Palaemon carinicauda
GGTAAAACACCTTGATAGGTGTGCTGTCTGTAATCATCTGTTCACAGTTTGCAATTTGATTTTCGTAAAGTACTTGGAGCATGTGATGACCTTCTTACAATCTCCAATGCTGTACAGAAATCCCTTGGTTGTGGTCAGTAAGTTCGTATGATTGGCCTTGATTTTAGTAGCTGCTTTGACCGTGTTAATCATGAGTCCATAGTTTTCGAACCCAAACAGTTGGGAGTGGGCGGGTCATTTCTTAGCACCATTACTGAATTTTTAAGTAATAGATCGCAAAGAGTTGTTGATGGGCACCATAGTAGGTGTAGGAATGTGATATATGGTATTCCACAGGGTAGTGTTCTTAGCCAATCACTTTTCATACTATATTCACATGACATGTGGTTTGGCTTAGAGAAAAAGCTTTTTGCATATACAGATGATGCTACTCTCTTTTCATCGATTCCATCCCCTGAATGTAGATCTGGGGTTGTTGAGTCCCTTAATAGAGATCTAGCTAAAATTAGTGCATGATGCAAATTATGGGGCATGAAGTTGAATCCTAATAAAACTCAAAGTATGCTTGTCAGTAGGTCAAGGACAGTGGCTCCTCAACATCCGGATCTCAGCATTGATAATGTCGCTATATTTCTTTTAAAATTGCAAATGTAATTCTCAACAGGAAATTTACTTTTGAAAAACACATTAGGTCTGTGTCTACTTCAATTTTACACAAAATTGGCTCACTGAGAAAGTCTTTCATGAATTTCGGTGATCAATCTATTCTTGGGAATTGTTTCAATTCTTTCATTCTACCTTGTTTCGAGTATTGTTCTCTACCTGCTGATTCACATCTTAATTTGTTGGGCAGGAACTTACCGTCTAATAAAATTCTTATTCCTTGATCTAGATATCAGTTTCTGGCATCGTCGTTCAATTAGTTCATAATGCATGTTGCATAAGATTTCTCATAATTTTCATCATCTCTTCCATTCAGATCTTCCCAGACAGTTCCATCCGGTTCGTAATACTAAGATTGCAGTTAATTCTAATAGTCAGGCCTTCTCCATCATGAGGTTCAATACTACACAGTATTCTGGAAGTTTCATTTCAGCTGTGACCAGGTTGTCGAATGATCTTCCTAATCGGGTAGCTGAATCGGTAGAACTTCAAAAGTTCAAACTTGTAGGAAAATATTTTATGTTGGAGAGGCTGACGTAAATCTTTTCATAGTTCATATATAAAATATCTGTTTTAATGTTGTTATTGTTTTTAAAATGTCTTATCTTAATTACTCATTACTTCTTATATCATTTATTATTTCCTTATTTCTTTTCCTCACTGGGCTATTTTTTCCTCTTGGAGTCCTTGGGCTTATGGCCTATTGCTTTTTCAACTAGAGTTGTAGATTAGACAATAATAATAATAATAATAATAATAATAATAATAATAATAATAATAATAATAATAATAATAATAATAAAAATTATGAAATCTAACCTTTCAAACTTCTGTATTAAAAAAGATATAGTTTGTTTTCATATTTTTATATGAAGACAGAATTTTCTTCACAACCTTTTATTGCATATGAATATTAACTGCATGATAAAACCCATTCAAGATTTGGTATTCAAGACGAGGAAAAACTGTAGTTACTGCAAATAGGACGATGGTAAACAAGACAAGCAAATTTAGTTTCCCTATCAGTTTACCTGAGCATAAAAAACAGCTTTTGTTTGTCTTATGCCTCGCTTCAGTGGTAGCAGAAATGCCTGGAGTATTCATATTGAAAATATGTTTGATGTTAGAAATAACCTGCCGAGGTATCCATCCTCATATCTGTCTTCCTTGGTACACTTGGTTTCAGGAAACGTAAAGCTACTTGTTTCATGAAAACACATCTCTAAAGTTTCTTAATTTTTTATCTAATCTAAAGTTTCTCTATAGTATGAAACATTGATAGTAACTGCATTTATTAGACCATAAAAATACCAAGATGACATTGTCTGGTGCATCTTTACAAGAATACAGAGCATACATTTGATTAAATGTATCAGTTGTTTATATTGTTTTTATTATGAAAAAAAAAATATACTTTCTTGTTTTATATCACTGATCAATGTATCATTGTGAAGGGTTGATGAACCCAGTAAAATCTTGGTGCTGTTTACTTTCTATGAAACAATAGTTACCTTCTCATCAAATATGAAAGCTGATGAACTCACAAATCTTCCCTTTACTTCAAGTGTGGGAAATATAACTTCTTGCCAAGTGTTCCAACTAGTTTCAGATTCATTTCTGTCAAAGCAATTATCAATCAATAAGATGTATACTGATTATCTGTTGTTACTGTCCCTACGGGTACGAGGATATGGTTTTAAAATTCCTATATGTAGTTATATGATATTCACCTTGAAGTATTCCGATGGGTGTGTTTGTTTTGGAACCAAGATAAGGTATGGTATGTAGCATGTTTCTTAGAATTTTCGTTAAATCGTTCGAATAACCTCAGTCCAAATTTAGCTGGCTTCTTTGTTAATAGCTTCTCATCTATTGTACAATTATTTCATTTGTTAAACTTTTGTTTGTAATGATCTATGATATGTATTCATATGGTCCATATTGTAACAAAGCAGTCAGTTTTCTTCCTTTCATCGCTTGGATATTTACTGTCAGAAGGAAAGCATGGAATAAAGATCAACAAGCATCTCTCACTCTGGACTGCAATATAATAAAACGGTAAAATGCTAGTTTTATATTTCTTCAGTCATTACATGGTTATCATAGCATGTGGAATAATCAATAATTCTTTTCCTAAATATTGTTTCCAATTGTTTGGTTGTATTATTTTTATGAATTGTTACCTCACTGTAATAGAAATCACTTGAAAAGAGATCAAGAAAATCTCGTAAAACTGTAATTTTAAAATCATTTGAGGGACAATCACAACATTCTGGACGGGAGTCTGATTGTGCAGATTGCGTCGGGACTTTTGGTCAAGTACTCATCTTTGACCATACAGACATTCATCTGGTTGAAAAGCCTCCCCTCTTTTCTTATTACCTCTTCTTCTGGAAATATCTAGCCATCGAAGGATGGCGGTTTAGTTTCTTTGGTGATACATGCTTCTTCGGTATTGTAGGGTGTCAACTTCTTGTTCATCTATTACTTCAGGAATAATTTCTTTAAGCCCATTGCCATCAAGTTTCTTCAATTATTAGACTATCATTCTCATTTGATACTTGAAGACTTTCACAATCTCATCACAGTTATTAATCCGTAATAAACAAAAAGGGATAGGCTTTATTTCCTCAAAAAAAAAAATGTACTAAACACTGTATAATTGTATTTTAATGAGAACAAAATATATTGTCATATTTTATGTCAAACATCATAAGTTTAGAATTATTTGTAAAGCATTATTGAATGACAAAAAAAGTTATATGCATACGTACATACACACACACATACTCACAAACACATACATCTGTATATATATATATATATATATACAGTATATATATACATATATATATATATATAAATATATATATATATATATATATATTATATACATATTTATATATGTATATATGTAGATAGATAGATAGATAGATATATGTATATATATATATATATATATATACAGTATATATATATATATATATATCAACATCTATATATATATATATATATATGTATATCTACATCTATATATATATATATATATATATATGTATGTATGTATGTATATATATCCTATAGGTATTTCTGTCAGTATTCAATGTTTTCTCCTATCATAGGGATTGCCAATAATTGGAAAGAGTCGAAACTTTATAAAAAAAAGAAATTATTATCCCCAATAATATTGGAAATATTCTTGGCTACAATTTGAAAATAATAATTCTTTGTAGGCCTATATCTATAGAAAGAGAAAAAGTAGGGAAATTTTATTTGCATTCAATATATACGATATTTTTTTTAGAGTTTTTAGTATATGAAATTATTCAGAGGTTATTACCAACATAATATTATTAAACGTTCACACACTAGTGAGTAACACAGTAGCGTAATAGCAGCAACATCGTACTGTAGACTACATTCACGTGTACATATGCAGCAACATAAGCATCAAACGTACACATATTACCTCTAATAATAGGCATTGCACACCTCATAGGTGGTTACACAGACAGCAATATGGGGTCTTCCACACCCCATTCCTTTTTAGACTGAAATTTATATGAGGTCTTATAGACCCACTATATGTTTACACTATGGTAAAAATATAGAAAAACAGGGAACTACATTTCCAAAAGAAAAAGAAATAACTACCCATACAGTAAATAATATGGTTCCAACAAATTTGTCCTTTAATTTCACTGCGAATAAAACATTGTCCCGTCATCTCCTGCAACCCCCCCCCCCTACACACACACACTCCTTTATGACGGACACAGGTAGGAACTTGGGATTAAGGGTGGGCAAAAACAGAATAAACGTAATTATTTAACTCTTGGAATTTTAAAAGGCCTTGGAGCATAGCAAACCTACCTTACCTTACATAGTTATTCCCAGATCACAAAACTATCGAGGGTGGTGGGGGGAGAAGCCCCAGGACCCCCTCCCCATGTCACAGGCCTACTTTGGGGCAAGCCTCCTCAGATCCCTCATCCATGTCACAAAAATAAAAGAAAAATGTAAATATGTTGCGATATTATTTTCCTTGTTGTGCACATCTGAAATAAAAGTAGAAAAGAAATTATTTGATTCTTTATAAAATAGTGGATTTAGTTTTTATTCGATGTTTACAAGTTATTTGCGATAATGTAATTATCAGTTCACAAATTGAGTAATTTACATATTTGGCATATTAAGTAAAACCATATTTCAAGACATTGTTTCTATTACTTCAATGCGATAATATTATAAGAAAAGAGGACTACTCGAATCAGAAATTATAAGTTGGAAGCAAGTGATAGTAAGAGAGTTACTAGGAGTTATATGGATTTTGGATA
>NC_090747.1:24778944-24783944 GCF_036898095.1 Palaemon carinicauda
CTGATAAAGAAAATTATGTGAAAAGAAAAAGACAGCAGGAAACAGAAAGAGTAGAAATATTTACGGAGTGAAACAAATGCAAGAAGAACGGCAGCTAGACGTGAGACACAGGGTGAAGATCAAGGAAAAGTTCATGCAAGCTTAATGGCCGCTAGACGGTAAAGCAGGATATTAAAAGCAAATGGATTTAATAAGGAACACTAATGAAAGCAAAATGGCCGCTAGAGGTGAGGCAGAAGACAAAAAGACTACATGAATTTTTGAAGGATCACAAATACAAGATGAATGGCTGCTAGACTTCAAGCCTAAAATGAAGAGCAGAGTGATATAAGAAGGAACATCAATTCAAGCAAAATGGGAGCTAGATGTAAAGCAGAATAAAGGAAGCAGACGAATTTAACTAGGAACACTTATGCAAGAAGAGTGCCAGCTAGCTGTGAAGCAGAAGATGAAGAGCAGGTGAATTTAAGGAGTAACATTGAAGCAGACAGAACGGCAACTAGAGGTAAAGCCACAGGATGATGACCAAGGAATCAAGAAAGACTGGAATTAGGACTTACGAACAAATAATGATTGTCCATCCGAAACCAAGAAACATCAGAAGGAGGCTGAGAATAGATGCCATATTGATGGAGTCATGCATGGAGAAGCTGTGACGGGCCGAGAGAAGGTTGTGACTCAAAGACAGGATGAAAGCAACGAATATATATCCACTAGAGTTCATTTTATGGTAATAGCTTCTGACCAGGCAGAGATTCAAGCCCTTGACTATTCAGCCGAAAACCAATGCCTGCAAGGACTCTACCAACTGAACCAAATATATTTGTACATAAGACCTTATTTTAATTAGGAAGTAAATCATATTTGTCGTAGAAATGCCAATGCATCACTAAATATATCCAGTGAGAATTAATTCTCTCGAAGTTTCCTGGAGAAGTTTCAGACATTTTAAAAATGCAAACTCATTTTGGAAACCTCGATGAATCGTAACCAAGGAAACAGGAACCCTTTCCAATCCAATTAAAGAATAAAAATATATAACTTATGTTTCTGAATGATATTTTTGCTGAACGTTACAGGAATGTTCATACGATCATTGGAATATCTAAGTGATTTCTTTACACCTTATATGATACTAAGAACCCCCAGAGAAGATCATCCATTGAGTTATCCCCTCAATTACAGTGGCATTAATTTCAAATTTATTCATATACAAATGTCTATAACATAAGATATTATTATAAAAAAAAAGAGTATGCTGTATTGAAAATAATACAGATAACGAATGGTTTACTACAAAATAATATCTAAACTCTGATGATGGTAACTAACTGATCCTGGAAGATATAACCTGTTCTGCCAAAACAATATAGAAGACATTGTTCAAAAACTGTATACATATTACATTTGTTTTCTCTTTTTCAAGTAACAATTTTTTAGTTTGCCGTAATTAGTTGTCGCATAACATCAAGTCATATATTCACTGTTTGAAACTGTTGAACTACTGTATATATATATATATATTTATATATATATATATATATATATATATATATATATACATACATATATATATATATATATATATATATATATATATATATATATATATATAAATATATATAATATATATATATATAATATATATATATATATATATATAAATATATATATATATATATATATATATATATTATATATATATATATTTAAAGTTCAACAGTTTCAAACAGTGAATATATGACTTGATGTTATGCGAACACTTACTACAGCTCAGTGGTTCCAACAAGGAATAATAGCCTATTGAGGAAAGAAAATAAGGAAATAAATAAATGATTTGTGAAATAATTAACAATTGAAATAACATATTTTAAAAACAGTATCAACATCAAAACAGATATTTCATATATATATATATATATATATATATATATATATATATATATATATATATATGTGTGTGTGTGTGTATGTATATATATATATATATATATATATATATATATATATATATATATATATATATATATATATATATATATATATATATATGTATAAATATATATATATATATATATTTATATATATACTATATATATATATATATATATATATATATATATATATATATATGTGTGTGTGTGTGTGTGTGTGTGTGTGTATATGGATGCAAATAAGCACAATATCATATTCAGATAGAAATAAATTTCTACCTCACACATGTGATCGAACCCCCCTAGCCCCTTCAAATGGAAGGTCAGGTTCCTCCCTACCATGCCCACCAGAGGCTCTAAAAGAATTATGGACCCTAACTGCTAACTACCGTACAGGATTTACCCGGCGCAACATCAGTCTCTTACCAGCGAGTTTTACCTGACTTCCCGGCCCACTAGGTGACAAAATTGATAGCTTTTTTGTTGGAATTATCCCCAAATGAGTTAATATTGATGCAAATCAACACAACATTGTGTTTAAATAGAAAGAAATTTCTACCTCATTCTTGGGATCGAATCCTAGTCCCTTCAAATGGAAGGTCACGTCGCTTCCCACCATACACCAGACGCTCTAAAAGAAATCAGAACCTAACTACTACCTGTGGTTCAGGATTTACCTGACGAAACATCAGTCACTTACCAGCGAGTATTCCCCCGACTTCCCGCCCCACTAGGTGACATAATTAATTGATAGCTTTTTAGCTGAAATAACTCTTAATGAGTCATATTGGATGCAAATGAAACACAATGTTGTGTTCAAATAGAGATAAATTTCTACCTCATACTTGGAATAGAACCCCTCATGTATAGTGTTAATATTTTTATATATCAGGGTCTGGGAAAGTTGAATTATTTTTGAAAAGTCATTACTAATGACAAAAGGATAGATAACTGATTGTGTGACTCAACTAGATTATTATTCATCGGACTTGGAAAAGGGATATTCTGTATTGCATCGGCACAAAAGCCCATCAATCAAAGATAGCTAAAGAGACGAGGAATCCAGGTTCACAGAAGTTTTCTGTAGAGAGAAGCTGCCTTTTCACAATATTCAGTATAAAGTAGTAGCGTAATGACAATACATGAGAAATGGCATTCAAACAAGGGAATATACAGACTGACATTGGTTTAAACTCTTTACTATTTCATTGTGATGTGAGGGAAATATTCGTAGGGACTGGGAGACAGGAGTGACGATTTTTGTTATCATCTTTTTTGACCTATATGTAAAAGCAGCACTATTCTAATGACAAAATAATGGAAATAACTTTAATGAGTGATTTTATAAACAAATACATAATGAACATATAATTCCATATAAGAACCAAGTCAGATATAGGTTCGTAAAAATACAGATGATTATCATTTGAAGAAAATAGAGAAGATCAGAGTAGGTACAGAATCTCCGTTAAATAAGATTGTTATTTGAAGAAGAATGGGAAACCACAGATATAAATTCGTAATCAATTATAAATATAAATACTATTTTTTTTTTTAGTATTTATCTCCGTTTTTGTGCAATCTCACACTAATTGTATAATTTTGCTAATTAACTTGGCCCTAGAGATGAATTTTTTGATATAAAACTATGCTTACGGGTGATATAACGCAAATCAGTCAATAATAATAATAATAATAATAATAATAATAATAATAATAATAATAATAATAATAATAATAATAAAAATAATAATAAAATTTTCTATAAGAATAAACAACTGAATTCAGTTTCAAAGGGGAAAGAAGGTTGCTGACGTGTATCCATCATTTAGAAACGAGATTTAACCAGAGATCTCACTGAAAATTGGTTCCTTATTCATTCTTTGTAGACCCCACCTCTTTGAGCCTTTGTGTGCCGAATGGCGAACATCCGTTGACAGAATCGTTTTATTTGTGGACTGAATCGACGCTGATGATATCGTAGAAATTAATTTCTTTGGTTTATCCGGGGGACTCTGATGTTCAAAGCCTGCTGTTCTCCTTAATTGGATCAAACACACAGCAGTTCTTCTCTTTCATTTATTTTCAAGTGTTCCTATTATATCTGAGTTTGTGTCTCGTATTGGGGGTTAACATGCTAATATTTGCGATCAAAAGAAGTATTCTCTCTCTCTCTCTCTCTCTCTCTCTCTCTCTCTCTCTCTCCTCTCTCTCTCTCTCTCTCTCTCTCTCTCTCTCCTCTCTCTCTCTCTGTATATATATAGATATATATATATATATATATATATATATATAATATATGCGTGTGTGTGTGTGTGTGTGTATGCGTGTGTATCTACAAAAGGTTCGTGAATATACTTTGGACAGCGAGATATTATCAGCCGACATGCGTATGGATCTGGTGAGAGTTCGAGGTGATACTGAAATTCTCTCTGAGCATTGAAGACATCGTATCCTCTTTCGTATGGTGAATCTACTAAATTTATGGAAAATTGTAATCACTGTGATGGAAAGATATTGTCACCTATACGACTTTAGACACGTCGACTATAAGAGAGTTCAATGATCTCGCAGTCATATTCCTATAAAAAAGATCAATAATCAACTGCTATGAAATGACATATACATCTACATATTTTCTATACAAAGTTTAGGCACTACTGCTCACCCCCACCCCTTCTGCTTCTCATTCTCTGAGGAGGTGCACACTTGCTCTCTGTTGTCCTCATGGTATTGGAGGACACTCCATACGGATATACACATGCTATATAGTACACAGAAATACAAAACTAAATATATGTAAAAGGAAAATCTCCCCAAACGATACACATCTTACGACAAATAGAAAAATTAAATATTTTATCTCAAATATATACAATAAATATAGAATAATTCCACTTATTTATCCATTATGACCTTTTTTATCAAAATATAAAATAGCCAAATATTAAAAAAGAAAACATATCGATGTCGGTATTACATAACCCTTATCAAAAACCTCCCTCAGGTTGCGGCCAATTAAGACTGAAACAGGCGGGATATGGGAATGAATGGGCCGTCCTTCAT
>NC_090747.1:24791896-24801896 GCF_036898095.1 Palaemon carinicauda
GGAAATACGGCTGAGAACTATATTTTTACGGAAGATTTGGATTGGAATTGCGATTTTTTTTCTTAACGGTCTACATGAGATTTTATATATAGATCCTTCATCCTACATGGGCTTAAAAATTCCACATTGGTAAGGTATGTCCACGATTAGGATTAAATACGTACATGCATCCATACATATACAATCTCAATCGCCTATGATTTGAATAAAAAACACAACTATATTTTTAAGCAAAATTTTCGATATCTAATTTTATATAATAATTAATAACCTTAAAATCTATTGATTACTCCCCCCCTCTCTCTCTCTCTCTCTCTCTCTCTCTCCCCTCTCTCTCTCTCTCTCTCTCTCTCTCTCTCTCTCTCTCTCTCTGTATATATATATATATATATATATATATATATATATATATATATATATATATATGTATATATATATATATATATATATATATATATTATATATATATAAATATATATATATATATATATATATATATATATATATATATATATATATATACATATATACATATATATATATATATATATATATATATATATATATATATATATATAATATATATATATATATATACTGTTATGTAAAGGAAATAAAAATCATACTGAATAAGATGATATGTGTATTTGATCAAGTATTTTATAAGTTTATTCGTTAGTTAAACGATAGAGAGACATTGAAATAAAGAGAGAGAGAGAGAGAGAGAGAGAGAGAGAGAGAGAGAGAGAGAGAGAGAGAGAGAGAGAGAGGTAGTACTTGAAAGCCAATCTTTGTGAAAAGTGCAGACATAGCGATAACTTCGCCAAAACAACGACCAACGATGGAAGCAGATCGAGTGACTCACGCAAATGGAATGCACGCCGGATCGCTTGCCAAGAAACCGGAAGTGACATATGTATGACGTTACCATTACGTCAAAAGAAGGGACCAATAGAACACAAGAATAGTCACATGACGTGACGCAATTACAACGCCCTTATTCTAAGCTACTTAAACAGTTGAGGGCATAGAGGAAGCGGCTCTTTCCTTCAAGTAACCGCGATAATTGGTTGTCCCTTCTCCCTCTCCCCCCGTCATGGGGGAGGCCCTACCTCTGGTGCACAGTTGGCCTGCACTAACTAAACGTCAAGTTAACAACAAGATATTTTACAAAGACGGACAACGAAGGGACCGAGTTCCCTAACTGCCAGCAAATTACCTTTCAACCGGGAGGTAGAGGATTATCTTCGATGAAGGAGAAATTACCAAGAAGAGTGTCAATGAGTGGACACAGCGACGAAGAAGCGATCCCTAAATCGCCCAAATGGAATTCAAGAATTTATATTGTTCCAGTCTGTATTTAAAACCCAATTATTCCACGTAGAAGAATACTGTAAAGCTAATGTACATCAAGTTCAAGAAGTAAAGTTAAGGAACTGTACGGCATTTTACCATCACCCATTTTCCTGAGGGTCTTATTATAAATAATTAATTGCACTGATATAATTGAATGAGTTACTGTATTTAATTAAAATAATATTAAAGTGTTGCTTAATGAAAGAAATAGAAAAAGCCCCAACGACGCATCACACACACACACACACACACACACACACACATATATATATATATATATATATATATATATATATATATATATATATATATATATATATATATATATATATATATATACATATATATGCAGAAGAACCACATATATATATATATATATATATATATATATATATATATATATCAAATAAGCCATATATATTTGCACATTTAGACGTGTTTTTCATATTCAAATAAGCCATATATATTTTTGATACATTAATGTCTGGATTCTCTTGACCTCGGGGTCAAAGCCCCAGGCGAAATCACACAAAGACAAAAGCTTGTGTCCGGCCAGGAATCGAACCCTGGTCAGCAAGTATTGGGACCCTCAGGTTTGTACAGTTTGTTCTAACCTGATTACTGAGGCTTTTCACGACCCTAAGTCGACGGAGTCAAGGGATGCTGCCAGGGAAATGTTACGATCCTGGGTGAGGGGTTTTCAGAAAAACACCTCAGGCCCCTACTTTCCAAATGAGAAGATGAGGGCCTACCTTTTTCCTAAAGCATCGGCTGATGCAATCATCCCACAGCCTCAGGTGGAGATAAGAACTGCCCAGAATCCGGTAGATTCTGAAGTCTCGGCCGCCCTTCAATACATCCAATTGGTCGATAAAATGTCGGAGGTGTCGGATTTTACCGAAAAGGACCTTCTAGGAGAAGGTCAGGAGGAGGAGCTGTTCCAGGCTCCTCAAGTAGAAGAGGAAGAAATCGATGAAGTGTCGGTTACTTCGGTTCCGGACCCCGAACCTGTTCCCTCTACATCGTCTGCTATCCCAGATGTACTGGGAAGGACTCTTTCTTCCATTGTTGAGATGATCCAACAAAGGAAGAATGATGAGAAGGAAGCTGCAATGAAACTGGAGATAAGCAGACTTGCAACAGCACGTGGGCCCAGTAAGCGGCTCAGCGTGAAGGATCTTCCTTTTTGCTCGGATACCAATCCTTGGAGGTATGCCGAACACATACCAATGACAACCGGGAAGATCGTGATATCAGAAAAGTTGGAAGCAATTCCCCTGGAAGAAGTGGAATTTTGGCCCAACAAAGGAGGAGACGGAGCCAAAGGAGGTCATAGTTTTTTATTATAGTAAAGCTCAGACGTTACTAGAGAGCTCGATGAAAGAGAGGGGCTTCACTAACTCAGGTGCCCGCCTTGAGTAAGAAGCTTCCCTCCTTTTTGGCCTCTCCTACCAGAGCCTTTCCCTTCTTAGATAAGGGATATAAGCCAGCCATAAAGGCGGTGGAGGCAGGGAAATCATGCCCCTCCTTGGAGGAGTGCAAGCCATTATCTCTGACCTTGCCCTTGGACCAAGAAGACTGGAAGGACGTACACCTTACCTTTTCAGTCGGGAAGCTGGAAGCTGATATTGTTGAACGTCAGTTCAGTGAGGCACTTCCAAAACTGTCGGAGGTTCTCTTGCGTAGAGAGGAAGAGACAAAGGAAAGACTTGCGGCATTGATGTCGTTGCAAACGACACTAGAAACGATGGCAAGTGACCCCAAGAACCAGGACATGTTCATGGTTGTGGCCAAAACCCATCTGGCCTCAGTTACGAAGGATCTGTATAGCTTTATTAAGGCTATGAGAGCCTGTATAGAGTTCGTGTTCGCCTCGGCTGCGGTGAGGCACTAACCGAGGAAACTGATCTCCTCTCGTATTTGGGGTAAAGACCTCTTTCCCAACGAAGTGGTTAAAGAGGTAGTAGACAAGGCCGCCACTGACAATAGGAACCTTCTCAAAAGTGGGGCTTAGATCTTAAGAGATAGTCTTCTCCGGATGAGGGTCCCAAACCCAAGAGGAAGACAGAAAGGCCTAGGTCATCCTCTCGGCCGGCTAAACCCTACCGACAGCAACATCAACAACAACTTCCTGTGACCGTGGTGCCTCAGATAGTGGCACAACCTCCAACCACGTACCAGATGGTACCTCAACAAGTGGCGACACGGTCGCCAGTTTTTAACCAAGCCTTCGAAAGGCAGACTTCTTCCTTTCATTCAAAAGCTAGAGGAACAGCCAGAGGTTCTTCTAGACGCCCTTCAAGAGGAAGGGGATACAGGGGAGGACGTGGTCAAGGAGGCAAAGCCTCAGGTCAACAAAATCAGAAGTAAGATACTTCCAGTAGGACTGAGACTACAGCTATTTAGGGATCACGGGACCTTCGATCCCTGGGCCCAAAGCCTAATTAAAAATGGACTAGGTTGGAGCTGGAGCAGTCCTCCACCTCAATTCCCTCAATTCTTCCAACACTCATTCCCCGTTCTGGAAGAATATGTCCGAGAACTCTTAGACAAAAGAGTAATCTGGAAAGTTAAGTCCATAAAATTCCAAGGAAGGCTGTTTTGTGTTCCAAAGAAGGACTCAGAAAAACTCATAGTCATTCTAGACTTGTCGCCACTCAACAAGTTCATAGTGAACTACAAGTTCAGAATGCTCACACTTCAATACATAAGGACCCTACGGCCCAGAAGGGCATATGCTGTCTCTATAGACTTGTCTGACGCTTATTGGCACGTTCCAATTAATCGTCACCTCTCCTCCTACCTTGGCTTCAAGTTACATAGAAAACTTTACGCCTTCAGAGCCATGCCTTTCGGGCTAAACATAGCCTCAAGGATTTTCACAAAGCTCGCGAACGCAGCCGTTCATCAATTACGCCAAAACGGGGTCCAAGTAGTAGCCTACTTGGATGACTGGCTGGTGTTGGCAGCATCCAGGACAGAATGCGTGCAAGGTTCTAAGATAGTGATCCAGTTCCTGGAACATCTGGGATTCAAGATCAACTTCAAAAAGTCTCGACTTTCTCCAGCTCAAACATTTCAGTGGTTTGGAATCCACGGGCATTTGGAGTCACATTAACTTTCCATTCCTGGTAGGAAGAGGAAAGAAATAACATGATCTGTCAAGAGACTATTGAAATCCAAACGGATATCAAGACGCGAACAGGAGAGAGTGCTGGTCTCTCTACAATTTGCTTCAATAACAGATCCAGTGCTAAGGGCACAGCTTAAGGATGCAACAGGAGTCTGGAGAAAATACGCATGAAACGCGCGAAAAGATCTAATAAGACCACTACCGACTCGACTGTGAACGCTTCTCAAGCCGTGGTCCAATGCCAAGCAATTGAAGAAATCAATACTTCAACCTCATACCGTTCAGTAACTATCCACACAGACGCTTCATAGGAATGCCGGGGAGGTCACTCTCATTAGATGAGAGTCTAAGGAGCTTGGTCTAATCTTTTCAAGTCATTTCACATCAACTTTCTAGACGCCATGGCAGTACTTCTGACACTAAGGAATGTTTCTCCTCGCCACTCGACCCACATAAGACTAGTTCTAGACAGCGAGGTGGTAGTGAGATACCTGAATCGACAAGGGTCGAGGTCACCTCAAATCAACCAAGTGATGTTGGCCTTATTCCGTTTGGCGGAAAGGAAGAAATGGCACCTGTCAGCAGTTCACATTCAAGCGGTCCGCAATGTGACAGCGGACGCTCTATCCAGGTTTGCACCTATAGAGTTAGAATGGTCCCTTGACGCAGGATCGTTCTCCTTCATCTCGAGTCAAGTCCTAGAGCTGCAGATAGACCTCTTTGCGACGAAAGACAACAAGAAAATAGATCGTTACGTGTCCCCATACGAGGATCCTGGACTGGAACAGATGGTCCAGTATTTATCTGTTCCTCTGCACAACCTCCTTTTGAAGGTCCTTGATAAGCTGAGATCCTTCAAAGGGAAAGCTGCAATAGTGGCCCAATAGCGTGTGGTTCCCTCTGGCATCGGAACTACGACTAAAATTTGTACCGCTACCGGATCCATCCCTGTCTCAGTAAGTACAGAAGTCGACTGTCTTCGCTTCATCACAGAAAACACGGAACCTACATCTCATGATTTTCTCTCCTTAACGATGAGAAAAAGATTCGGTGTTAAAAAGTCACTTTAGACTTTTGGAGGAAACCAGAAGATATTATGAGGCTTCAGGGAAGAAACATATATCCCTTGTCAAGGCGAAGAAACCAAAAGAAATCTCGACAGATTCCTATTTATCATTCTTCATTCACCTTCATGAGCAAGGTTTAGCAGCCAACACAATTCTATTGTTCAAGTCTGCCTCGACAAGGCAGATACCATATGCCTTACAGGTACACCTTTCTAACGACGTTTGTAATGAACTACAAAGGCCCATGCTAGGCTTAGCCCTTCAGTGCCTCCAAAGACCCTTTGCATGGTCAGTAGATAAGATTCTTCATTGTGTATGAATAATGAAAAATGAGGAATGTGCTTATGGAATAAATGAAATAGTTGTTATTACATGTTTAAAACACATGACGTAATATGTCATTTTGAATGAAGATGCTAGCCGTGAGATTTGCTGTAGTCATGTAAAATCATAAACAGGATGCACTATGCTGCCTCAGCAATGTAACATTTTTCTTAAATGTCAACACCAATGCATCAGTGTGTGAAAGATTGTGACGTCACCAGATGCAGGTGTCTTCCGAGAAAGAATGTAACAGTTTCCACATTGTGTTTAAATGCTACGTCAACTAAGCATACGATATCTGTGATATCGATAATTTAATCAGTTCATATTTATACTTCACCAGAATTGGTCATCCGACCAAACCAACTCCACTCCTATGATGGAGATGTTTAACTCTGTTGTTTTTAGAGAATAAATACTTTTAAAGCTAATAAGATGAACTTCGTTATCCAGCCTTAACATCTTAAACAACACATACTCAATGTATGCTTATAAAAGTAGCACACTGATACTTAGAAGGCCTTGAATTTTAAGTCATATTTTTGCTTGTACTCGCTTTGAGGGCCAGAGTTAGTGAAATAGTGGCTCTCTCTAGAGAGGAAGGCCACGTCCAGTTCTTGGAGGGAGAACTGAATCTATTTCCAGACCCAACGTTTCTTACTAAGATTAAGCTACCCACCAACAGGTGGGGTCCCTAGAGAATCTGCCTTCTGAAGGAAGATGCATCTCTATGTCCAGTGGAGTGCCTAAGGTCTACTTCATAGAACTTCAGACTCTATGGGAGAACAGCTGTTCAGAAGAAAATCCCTGGGTTCAAAGTTATCTATAACTAAGGGCAAAACTCACCCGTGTTATTCGCAGAACGGATCCAGACAGTACATCCGTTAGTCATGATCCGAGGAAAGTTGCCTCTTCCATAAACTTTCTTTAAATATATGGACTTTGAACATCCTTGTTTGTATACCAACTGGTAGTCATCCAAGGTGTTCTTTACGCACTATGCAAAGCTAGTGGAGCAACTTAATAGGTCTGTGGTAGCAGCAGGTAGAATTCTTTAACCTTCTGTTTTAAATCTGCGAGGAACAGTGTAATTAATTTTTGACGATTAATTAAGAGGGTGTGTATATAATCACTGTATGTTACTACAGACTGAGCGCCAGGCCACGAAAGTGTCCTTACGAACTGTTCCATTGACGTCGGTGAACTATAGCATAATACGGACACTTGTGCCAAGCGTTTTTTATGCTAGTGTAAATAAACAGAATGCAGACTATATCATTATTATTAATGTTTTAATTGAAGTGGCAAATCTGTTTCCTAGTAGACGAAACAATATTTTCTGTTGACTGTTTTTCTTTATGCTTTGACGCATATCATCCACATTTAAAAATTTTATAAATGTTGATCTGATATGTACGTTTATTGAATTTTAATGAAGTAGTTCATAGTGAACCATGCGTCTTATTCGCCCACACTCATTTTATTAGAAATGTACTGAGCATTAAGATTAAAATATGAATGGTATGTCTTTTAAGACTGTTCCCTGATTCAAACAAAAGTCCACTCACTCTAACCGTTCCTTGGAAGGGTTGACGTGGTACCCTAATGGGATAGTGGCAAAGAGGCAAAATTTGTTCCTATGCGGATACAACCATTATCCAATAGTTTATAAGAGTAGTCACATTGGGGAAGGTGTCACAAATTCATACTGACATTGGTGACTCTTATTTAAACTTTGTTTTGTATTGTATAGGGAGAGACCACTATACAAGCTTGTCATTTTGTCATCCATAATTATTATGTACTCCTCGAGACTTTTTCCAGAGTCTAGTACGACTCTTCCCTGTAGGGGGCAGGAAGCACTAACATAGTTCATGCTTAGATGAAATGATGTATGACGGTAACATCATAGGTCTTTAGGTCTAGACGGACCAGGAAATACTTTCTTGAGAGTATGGCACTGATTGAGAATCCACACATACAGTAATGCTCTGGTAAACTTCCATCATGACGACATGGCCTGAGCCCAAAAAAGGGATTTTGAGCGAAGCAAAAAATTTTTTTTTGGGTGAGGTAGCCATGTTGTCCTGATGGCCCCACCCTTCCTTTTATTATAAAAGGGCTTATTGACACCTCCCCATAATACAGTATCTGTAGCATCTCGTATATCTCTACAAGGAATAAAGAGGGCGCTACCGCCTTCATCAGATACACACTGGAAACGGAATAGGAGAGATGCCTTATGAGCGGCTCTCTTTTCAGTCTCGTTTCAGATTCTTGTCACTATAACCCCTCGAAGCGTTAAAACTGTTCGGGGTGAAGATAGCTATGTGACCTGTCAAGAATACGTCCTCTGATATAATGTGATATCCCTGTGAGATTATTTAGGGATACTCGCTCAAGGAGTTAGAATTCTGGATACCTTAAGGTAAAATTCTCTGGGAATATCACTGTAGTCAAATATACCCGAGGAAGCTACCTATTAGGAAGGGTAGCTACCTATTTGGAACTTCCACCAGGACGACATAGCTACCTCACCCAAAAAAAATTTTTTCGCTTCGCTCAAAATCCTTTATATATATATATATATATATATATATATATATATATATATATATATATATATATATATATATATATATATATATATATATATATATATATATATATATATATACATATATATATATATATATATATATATATATATGCATATATATATATATATATATATATATATATATATATATATATATATATATATATATATATATATATATGGCGGGCCTATTTAAGTGCCATCTGTCTTGTTATCTCTTTGACGAAGGAAAACAGTTAGGCTTTGGTTTGGCACTCACAAAAAGTCTGTTACAGGTCAGAGTTTGCTGTAAGCATCAGTAGAGCCTCTCACGATTAGTTGTTATGAAACTTTCACTTAATGCCAAAATATCAAAAACTTTATTTCATAAATTCACTCTCCACTTGCTGTAACATCCAAATCTGATTCATTCTTCTAAAATTCCTATTACATATTTTGAATTTTTCTTTAGTATTTATAAACCAGGAGATTCTTAGCACTAGGATGCGCCTGGGTCTGGGGGTCATTCTGTTTTCTTCTTTTTCCATGACTGACTTAATCCATAGAGGATTCATTATCTAGATACATCAAAGGATAGCCAGTTGCTTATGATGTGCAGTGCCTATATAACTAATGTAAGTGACCCCTGCCAGTCCATACTAATTCTGGGTCGAGTATGCTATTAAGCAATAGATTCGTTTGTTAAAAGACAAACGAAAACTCTGAAATTGTTTATGGCACAACCCCTTCAACTTTCTCCATTACCTACTGTATAATTCTTTTTTGTGATGCTGAATGCTTGGATTTTTTTTTTTTTAAGATATTGGCCATAATTATATTTTATTGGACTATGCGAGTGATATATGTAACCGATGTATAGACTGCTAAACTTATCAATTTGCAAAATAGACATCCTAATATTTATATGTTATCCTACACATCTGTAAATCTATCGATATTTTTTCATTATTCAATTAGGTTACTTAAGATATATTACAAATTTTGGGCAGCGACAGTCTCTGCCGTGTAAGAACTGTGTTTGCAAGTATCTAAATATGCTAATGTGGTATCTTAGAAAAGCAGTGTTGTAATAGTTCGCAAAGCATTCAAGATTTTAGCAACAAATGAATACTAAAATCAAAATCAAAATTATTATATCTTTTTGAATTTTCTGTGGCTTAGATAAAAGGACTCCATAAGCAGTTAATTTCGGATGGCATAGCATTTAACGGGGAATATTCCTATGTTTTTGAACCCGCCAAAGTTTGTATTCAAAGGAGGCCTTAGTCGGGATTTTACTTGCTAGAACAATCAATTGTATGTTCGTGTCATTTATTCCCTGTGTCACCGTCACCACTGTTTGTACATGATTAAAGGTTAGGGATTCTCGATTTACGACGTCAATGATTGCTCTATTTGAGAAGAAATAAAATCAAATTACTTGAGAAGCTAGTGTTGTTGTTTACCAAAGGATTCCAAGTAGCTTGAAGACTGAACGTTGTATACAAAATTAGATTAATGTAAATTTAAGAGAGAGAGAGA
>NC_090747.1:24806896-24809396 GCF_036898095.1 Palaemon carinicauda
ACAGTGGTCAAAGTTTTCCACTGGATTCTGTGTAAAAATTCCAAATACCATGCAGCAACAAATGGTATGAACATCAACTTCAAGGTGTGGAAGAAAACGATGAGGCTAAAATCCTTGGGACTATAGTATAAGAAAGACTGGTTTATACAATTACATTGCCCAGGCGTCACTGAGGAAAGTATCACTCATAGATGTTGCAGTACCTTTGGAATCATGAGGAAAGAGAAAATACCAAGACCCGCGAATTTAATTAAGAAGGCTGATGGATATGTAATTTAATTTAGCGTTGAAAATGTCTCGGCAACTCGAAAATATACCTAAATCGCTGAAAAGGAATCTGGAGAAAATACGAGCAGAAAATAAACCTAGGACTTGTGGAGGAAACAGTGGTACTGGTCACTGCATATACGAAGAGTAGAAATTAATTCATAAGGAAGATGGATACGACGCGGAATTAAACTAAGAACATCATTAGGTAACTAAGAACATCATTAGGTTCCCACTAACTTAGTGCAGCATAAATATCTAAGCATTTAACTTATAGCTTTTTGAGATGTGATGCACAAGTCTGCTATCTGTCGAAGGTTAGAAGTTGAAATTGCGTTTCTTAAACACAATATACCAAGAAAATATCATCTACAGGATGTGTGTATACGAGTGACTAGCTGGTGTCACTTATATCTGTACTCTCATAAAAAAATAATGGAAAAAAAAATTGTAGTGTTCACTTATATCTTTCAGTTTTAAAGAAAAATGTTCATCAATTACTCTTCTTACAACTGTTTGGTGGGATAATGACACGCTTCAGATTTCCTGAGTAATTCTTAATGGTGATATTAACTTAAACGACTAAATGGCGACATTTTGATAAACAATTGCTTTAATACAAGGAACAATGGTGTCATAGCTTAGAGAGAGAGAGAGAGAGAGAGAGAGAGAGAGAGAGAGAGAGAGAGAGAGAGAGAGAGAGAGAGATAGAGAGAGAGTGTGCTGGAACTAACCCATAAAGTTTATTATATCATATACACGCATAGAAACTAAGTACTTTTCGTGTAAAAAGTAAATTTGTAATACATGTGATCAAGAGCAACAAAAAATCAACCGGCGGGCCACATATGGCCCACGGGCCTGTAGTTGAACTAGCCTGGTGTATGACATGAGGTAAATAAAATAATAGGCCAAAATGCCTGTTAGCCCGTAGCTTTAAGCGTTCATCAACATTAAGTTACTGACACGTGCAAAATATTATAATAGGCTTCCCCTACCCCCCAAAAAAACTTTCCTTAGCAACAATTTATTGACCTGTGGCAAATAAAAAAAAAAAAAACTCCTTCGCCAAAAAAACATAAAAGAAAATAAAAATTATTATCATTTGCAAAATAATGCAATAACCTATATTTCCCTTACCAGAAAAAGTTACTTAATAATTGGTCATCCTGTAAATAAAATAATAATCCACAATTACTTTATCCTAGAAACGTACATAAAAAGCTATTTATTGACCTGCAGCAAACTATATAAGTAAATTATTTCTTCACCAAAAAAAATGTAAGCACAAAAATCCAAGGCTGAAAGACAGTTACAGAAAGTTGATTTTTTTTTCTCATTACTATCAAAAAAAAAAAAAACTTCATGTAATTGTAAAGAGAGAGGTCAGATTGATTATTTGTAATTTAAAGGTAATCATAGTTTTATAAAAAAAAAAATTGAAAATACGTATGTCCATAAGCTCTATTATTCCAGGAATATTAAAATTACAGTCTTTCAATGAAAATGAACTAGGAGAATAGAAGTGTAGTACTTTATTATCCTGGAAAATTAATTTAGATATAAAGATACATTGGTTGCTTGAAGGGACATTTAGGATGTAAAACATAGGATGAGATGAAATGAAAAAAAGAAGAAATCTTTACTATTGAGACCAAATAAAATATTGATAGTAAATGAAATCAAATACTTTTCGAATGGCATTTAAAACTACTATTTGTACTGGTAACAGCAACGAGAACTCAGAGACAGGAAATGATTTGGCCAACTCTAACGATCGTTAAATCAGTATACCAATAGATAGGTTTTATATCTTCATAATCTGTTTACTTATCACATTATTTCTTCATTTGATCCTTTGTATTTAGATATATTTGCTCATTATTTTTTTCCTGAATTTGCTATATATAAATAAGATATATTTTCACTATTGAAATAATACCCAGAGTCTAAGTATGGCTCCAAATGTCATTAATGGTATACTGGCCATCATTAATCTTACGTAACAATGCAAGAATGATCCTAATAATTCTGAATAATATAAATTTTAGTATCTAATAAAACAAAAGAAATAATTGCGCCAGGCCTAAATTTCCGAGATGAATTGAGCGTCTTCTCTCTTTGAGCTTCCATTTGTTTGAGGTGGTTCCTTTCAAATCTTAAGAGGATATATTGTTGGACAATCCTCCTGACTTAGAGAGATATGGTATGCATGTAAGATTTATATTTGAAA
>NC_090747.1:24826828-24837576 GCF_036898095.1 Palaemon carinicauda
ATTCTTTTTTGTGATGCTATACGCTTGGATTTTTTTTTCCTAGATATTGACCATAATTATATTTCATTGGACTATGCGAGTGATATATGTAACCGATGTATAGACTGCTAAACTTTTCAATTTGCAAAATAGACATCCAAATATTTATATATTATTCTAGACATCTGTAAATCTATCGATAATTTTTTATTATTCATTTAGGTTACTTAGTATGTATTACAAATTTTGGGCAGCGACAGTCTCTGCCGTGTGAGAATTGTGCTTACAAGTATATAAATATGCTAATACGGTATCTTAGGAAATCAGTGTTGTAATAGTGTGCAAAGCTTTGAAGATTTGAGCAACAAATGGACACTAAAGTCAAAATCAAAATCATTATATCTTTTAGAATTTTCTGTGGCTTAGATAAAAGGACTCCACAAGCAGTTAATTTCCGATGGCTTAACATTTAACTGGGAATATTCCTATCCTCTTGAACTCGCCAAAGTTTGTATTCAAAGGAGGCCTTACTCGGGATTTTACTTGTTAGAACAATCAATTTCAGTTTCATGTCACCGTCACCGCTGCATCTACATGATTAAAGGTTAGGAATTCTCGATTTACTACGTCATGATTGCTCCATTTGAGAAGAGATAAAATCAAATTATTTTAGGAGCTAGTGTTGTTGTTTACCCAAGGATTCCAAGTAGCTTGAAGACTGAATGTTGTATACAAAATTGAATTAATGTAAATTTAAGAGAGAGAGAGAGAGAGAGAGAGAGAGAGAGAGAGAGAGAGAGAGAGAGAGAGAGAGAGAGAGAGAGAGAGAGAGAGAGAGAGAGAGTGTGTGTGTGTGTGCAATGCGTCCTTTGTAAGAAATAAAATCTCCAAATTAAAAAAAAATAATAGTATTATCACAAAGTGAATAACCGAAGTTTGGCTACTTTGAACATAATGGCGAACGAGGATACTGCGTGAGTCAAACAGTTAATATTCATTCATATAATTATAGGCTGCTAGGAGCACCAATTTTCTAAATTATTTAAAAACTGATATTGCCTTCATAGCTTAATTTCTTCCAGTATATTGGAATCAATACAAACATCAACTGGCTTTTATTACTTCTCTGTGCCTCTCACGTCCATTGTCTGGTTTTTATGTATTTGAACGAATTGGTTATTTTCAATTTTGATTATTCTATTTTGTTCATAGGCGAAATCCGTCCTCATTAATTTTTATAGACATATTCACCCCCCCCCCTTTTTTTTCCTTTTTTTTGTGGGGGGTCCTATAATTCTCTTTTCCATTTTTATTGCCTGTCACAGTATCCTCTTTGGACACATTCGTTAAAAATATTTTGTTTTTTTTCATGATAGCCTTTTTTTTATTGTATTCTGTCATGTGAAACGATGTCTGACTTCTTTGATTTCGTTTAGTTTTGATCATTGTTGATAAGGATAAACACTTTCGTCAGACTTCCGAATAAAGCAAACACTGGTTCGTCTCCTCTCTCTTATCCTTGATTTTCTTTCTGTTGCGAAAGAACAACAATTTCTTTTCAGTGAAAGCTTTCTGAAGTATTCCATTTTGATCGAAAGTATGAAATCATCCATCAGGACCTGCATTGATCTACGATTCTACGTCATTCTGAAAGCCTTGCTGCAAATGATGTTGGGGTAGCTATATATAACATGATCCATTTTATATGAAGCTTTATCACTGTTCTTAACAAGTGAATAGATAGTTTTCTTAATTGTTTGTAAATATAGGACTCCTCAGACATATAGTTTTAGTGGCAAAAAAAAGTAAAAAGAAATTTCAAAAAGGTTGTTATTAATTCCGAGTTTGCATGATACACATATTTTAAATCCATTCACGTTTCTCAGTATTTCTAGAATATCAGTTAGCAAACTGTGGGTGCTTGATGAAAAGAGATCTTTTATTCCGAGATAAAGATAATTATTAGAGATAATAAGGTTAGGATTATTATTGTCACTATTATTTTTATCATTATTGTCATTGTTATTGATATTATTTCAATTATCATGGTTAATAATATGAATAAAATTATATATATTTAAGGAAATTTTGAAGCAATTATTGCTTCGGTCTTGAGAAATTATAACAATCAAGATATATCTGAATATTCCTTGGGATTGTACTAAAGGCCGTTATCTGCGGATATAGTAAGCACACCAAAACAAATAGCCATCAGAGTTCAAGGCTATTCATTATTACATTAGAGAACACAACACCTTGAATGAAATATACATTAGATAAGAGGGATACACTTGCTTATAGTTTACACTTAGCTTGATTCAAAATTATTAGTAATAGATAAAGCCTTTAGAAAAATCGTGCTGTGTGATTGGGTATGTTAATATGGTTAAAAGTCATCTAGAACCGTTTGAATAGATATATAGTTGAAATAACAAGAAAACCTGTTCATAATTTGAATAGAGCTACATGATGTTCAAAAAAAAAAATTTCAAACACAATTTTGAGATTCTGATAGAATAGATAAAAAATGTATTCGCAGAGGAATGATGCATAATCCCTATATTAATCTCCGTGAAAGATACCATTATTCAATTTCATGATTACATGGAACCTTATTTAACCTTTATTCTAATATATATATATATATATATATATATATATATATATATATATATATATATATATATATATATATATATATATATATATATATATATATATATATATATATACACACATATATATATATATATATATATATATATATATATATATATATATATATATATATATATATATATATATATATTTTTGGGCTCAAGCCATGTCGTCCTGATGGAAGTTCCTATAGGGTAGCTTCCTAGGGTATATTACAACTACGGCGATATTCCCAGAGAATTTACCTTAAGGTACCAGAATTCTAACTCCTGGAGCGAGTATCCCTCGTGAAAGGGATATCGCGACATATCAGAGGACGTATTCTAGACACGTCACATGGCAATCTACGACCTGAACAGAGATTCGTCTCGTAGGAGGGAGATTGACGAGATACGAATTCGGGAAAGAAAAAAGGGGAGCCGCTCCCAAGGCTTCCCTATCCCCCGATTCGTATGCGTGCCTGGCGCCAATCCTGGCGCCATCTGTATTCCTTTTTGCGTAGCTTAACAACTCGGTGTTTTTTCCTGTTTTTCTCGCAAATCTTGGATTTATTCAGCTTTTCATGGCTTCTTCGTCTTCGTTGACCTCGGATAAGTTGAGTATAGTGTCTGTTATGTATAAATGTAGGCTCTTGGTAAAATTTTGAGTGATTAATGGGATTAATCTTTGATACAAGAGCCGTAGCCTACCAGAGGTGTCATGGACACTGTCACTCGATAGGTATAAATTAGTTAGTCAGAGTGACATTCCTGGTTGTTTTGCTTAATAAATTTTAGCTATTTAGCTTTACATAGGATTTCCTTTCGTGCTTAGTATTATTTGGCGAAGTATTCGCCATTCTGGCCTACGCTAGGCCATGTAGCCTAGTCGTTTGGTCCTAGTACTTAATGCATGATTTTGGTTTTTCCGAGTGTAATTAAAATTTTATTGAAGCTTTAGGCTATATTTTATACATTTTAGGCTGTTGCTGGCCGGCAGCTGCTGCCGCCGGCACAGGCATTTGAACCAGAGGGCTGCCGCCCTATAGCTGTTAAGTAGTATACTTTAAAGCTAATTGTGGTGTGTGCCGGCCGGCAAAGGCAGGCCGGCACACATCCTCCTATATTGTACTAGTATTCTTCTGTATAGCATATACAGTAAGAAGAAAACTATAGTAAAAGTTTAGGTACAGCACTGTATCTTCTAACACTATTGTGTTTTCTTGCACAGCCCTTTGCTGTTGCCCTCAGACAGGAAGCAGAGTTCTTCCCCGTCTATTATCCAGGATTTTAAAATCATTGCCTAGGTGTGAGCTCCACCTGTTTCCTCTGGAAACCTTGCATTGGTTACTCTAGTAGAGATAAACCATTTTTGATTTTATTATCTGGAAGGCTGCAACAATGGGTTGTGAGGAAAACACAAGTGTGTGTCTTTCCTTTATGAATTGTTATGCTATACTATGCATATCCAGTGATACATAGTTCACTTGATACTCATGGAAATTTTTTCTCTTTACAGGAGGACCCTCCGAAGTGCGGAAATGTTTTCTGCAATGTCCGCAGCAGGAACCTCTGCGGACATGAGTGTTGTAGGAGACACGCAGCATGCGCTGTCTCCAAGGATGATCTCCAGTAATGGGACCCTCAGGTATGTACTGTATGCACTAACCTGATTACTGAGGCTTTTGATTCCCCTAGAACGGCGGAATCAAGGGATATAGCTAGGGAAAAGCTTCGTACTTGGGTAAGGGGCTTCAAGAAGAACACCTCTGGCCCTTATCTTCCAAGTGAGAAGATGAGGGCGTATCTTTTTCCCCAGGCATCAGCTGAAGCAGTGATTCCCCAGCCTCAAGAGGAGATCCCTCAAGATCAAGTCCAGGTGGACGAGGAAGTCGCAGATGCGATGCAAGACATCCAGTTGTGTGACAGGATGTCTGACCTGGACGAAGGTTTGGAAGAAGACCTCCTGGCAGAAGGTCAGGATCAAGTTCAAACCCCGGATGTCGTAGAGGATGGGGTCGACGAGGTGTCGGCTACTCCGGTTCAGATGCCGGAGCCCATCCCCTCAACATCGGCTGGTCTCCCAGTAGAACTGGGACAGGCCCTCTCTTCGATTGTTGGAATGATCCAACAAATGCAGAAGGAGAATCAGGAGAAGGCGGCTGCAATGGAACTGCGTATGCAGTCCCTAGCAGAATCACATGGGCCCCAGAAAAGGCTCAATGTGAAAGACCTTCCCATATGCTCAAATGCTAACCCATGGAGGTATGCTGAGCACATGCCAATGACGACTGGTAAGATCGTCATTTCGGATAAGCTGGGTTCAGTTCCCCTAGAGGAGGTAGAATTCTGGCCCAGCAAGGCATCATATCCGGACTGCTATGTCCGGCTGAGAAAAGAACCAGCTTCAAGGGAGGAGACAGAGCCGAAGGAGGTCATTATTATGGACCACGCTAAGGCTCAAGCCCTACTTTCATCCTCGATGAAAGAGAGGGGCTTCTCGAATTCGAAGGTAGCTGCATTGAGCAAGAAGCTCCCTTCTTTTGTGTCCTCTCCTGATAGAGCCTTCCCCTTTTTACAAAAAGGGTTTGCGGCTGTCCTAAAGGCAGTCGAGGCCGGCAAGCCTTGCCCCTCCCTGGAGGAGTGTAAACCCTTGTCGCTGGCTCTGCCTATGGACCACAAAGACTGGAAGGATGTCCATCTGACATTCTCAGTGGGAAAGTTGGAGGCTGATATTGCCGGACGGCAATTCGGCGAGGACCTCCCCAAGCTGCCCGAATCTCTTTTACGAAGAGAGTTCGAGACCAAAGAAAGACTGGCTGCCTCAATGTCTCATCAGACCACTCTTGAGACAATGGCAAGTGACCCTAAGGTCCATGAAATGTTCATGGTAGTGGCTAAGTCTCACCTAGCCACAGTGACGAAGAACCTTTATGGCTTCATCAAGGCAAGGAGAGCTTGCAGGGAGATCGTGTTCGCTGGGGCTTCGGTGAGACACGAACCAAGGAAATTAATCTCCTCCAACATTTGGGGAAAAGACCTTCTCCCTACCGATGTGGTCAAAGAGGTTGTTGATAAGGCCGCCGTGGAGAATAGAAACCTTCTCCAGAAGTGGGGCCTGGCTATCAAAAGAAAATCTTCCCCGGATGAGGGTCCTCAACCGAAGAGGAAGAATATGAAGACTAGGCTACCATTTCGGCCAGCCAAGCCTTATAGACAGCAACAGCAACTGCAATTGCCTTTGCCTCCAGTGCCCCAGATGGTGGCACAAACCCCGACTGCCTTTCAGTGGGTACCCCAGGCTGTGCCAGGTCAGTCAACCACATTCGCCCCAACGTTCGAAGGACAGTCTTCTTCCTTTCGTGCAAAACCTAGAGGAGCAGCCAGAGGCTCGTCTAGGCGCCCCTCAAGGGGAAGGGGATTCAGAGGTAGTCGTGGTCAGGGAGGCAAGACCTCAGGACGGCAGTCCAAGTGAAATGATACCGGTAGGAGGGAGACTGATGAAATTTTGGGATCGCTGGACCTTCGATCCCTGGGCCCAAAGCCTACTCAAGAATGGACTGGGTTGGAGCTGGTACAGCACTCCACCCCCATGCCTTCGGTTTTTCCAACACTCCACCCCCATTTTGGAGGAGTACGTTCAAGAACTGTTGGAGAAAAATGTGATCCGAAAGGTGAAGTCCATCAAATTCCAAGGGAGGCTGTTTTGTGTTCCCAAGAAAGACTCGGAAAAGCTCAGAGTCATTCTGGACTTGTCACCACTCAAAAAGTTCATAGTGAATTGCAAATTCAAGATGCTAACACTGCAACACATAAGGACCTTACTGCCCAAGAGGGCATACTCAGTCTCTATAGACTTGTCAGACGCCTATTGGCACATTCCAATCAGCCGTCGACTCTCCCCCTACCTAGGGTTCAGGCTACAACGGAAACTGTACGCCTTCAGAGCCATGCCATTCGGGCTAAACATAGCCCCAAGGATTTTCACGAAGCTTGCGAGCGCAGCTCTCAAACAATGACGCCTAAAGGGAATTCAGGTAGTAGCCTACCTGGACGACTGGCTGGTGTGGGCAGCATCCGAGACCGAATGCTTGCAAGCTTCCAGTCAGGTGATCCAGTTCCTAGAGTACCTAGGCTTCAAGATCAACAAGAAAAAGTCTCGACTTTCTCCATCCCAAAAGTTCCAGTGGCTGGGAATCCACTGGGACCTTTTGTCACACAGTTTCTCCATCCCAATGAAGAAAAGGAAGGAGATAGCGGGCTCTGTCAAGAGACTTCTAGATTCCGAAAGGATATCAAGACGCGAACAGGAGAGGGTACTAGGCTCTCTCCAGTTTGCTTCAGTGACAGACCCAGTGCTAAGAGCACAGCTAAAGGATGCAACCGGAGTTTGGAGAAGGTATGCATCAAACGCGCGAAGAGACCTGAGAAGACCAGTGCCGCCTCGGCTACGTACTCTTCTCAGACCTTGGTCCCAAGCCAGACATATAAAGAAGTCGGTTCTTCTTCAGCCACCTCCCCCGTCGATGACGATTCACTCAGACGCCTCAAAGGAGGGATGGGGAGGTCACTCTCATCGGAAAAAAGTCCAGGGGACTTGGTCCAAGCTATTCAGGACCTTTCATATAAACTTTCTAGAAGCTATGGCAGTGCTCCTTACCTTAAAGAAAGTCTCCCCGCGTCACTCGATCCACATAAGATTGGTGACAGACAGCGAGGTGGTTGTGAGATGCTTGAATCGACAAGGGTCGAGGTCACCACCTTTCAACCAAGTGATGTTAGCCATTTTCCGATTGGCGGAAAAGAAGAAGTGGTACCTGTCGGCAGTTCACCTTCAAGGAGTCCGCAATGTGACAGCGGACGCTCTATCCAGGTTCACACCGATAGAGTCGGAATGGTCCTTAGACGCAGGATCATTTTCCTTCATTCTGAATCAAGTCCCAGAACTGCAAATAGACCTCTTTGCGACGAAAGACAACAAGAAGTTGCCCCTGTACGTGTCCCCGTACGAGGTCCCCTTAGCGGAAGCAGTGGACGCAATGTCCCTCGACTGGAACAGATGGTCCAGGATTTATCTGTTCCCTCCTCACAACCTTCTGTTGAGGGTCCTCAACAAACTGAGATCCTTCAAGGGGGTAGCGGCAATAGTGGCCCACAAGTGGGCGAACAGTATGTGGTTCCCCTTGGCGTTGGAACTACAGATGAAGTTCGTGCCGCTACCACATCCAGTTCTGACCCAGCGAGTCCAGAAGTCGGCTGTCTGCGCTTCATTACAGAAAACCCAGACCCTGCAGCTCATGATTTTCTCGCCCTAGCGGTAAGAAAGCGTTTCGGGATTTCGAAAGCCAGCATAGACTTCCTAGAGGAATACAAGTGCAAATCGACTAGAAGGCAATATGAGTCATCTTGGAGAAAATGGGTGGCCTTTGTAAAGGCAAAGAATCCGCAGGAGATCTCAACAGACTTCTGCTTATCTTTCTTCATCCACCTCCATGGCCAAGGATTGGCAGCTAACACGATTTCAGTGTGTAAATCGGCTTTGATGAAACCCATTTTATTTGCCTTCCAGATCGACCTAGGTAACGAGATCTTTAATAAAGTTCCGAAAGCCTGCGCTAGGCTCAGACCTTCAGCACCTCCAAAGCCCATCTCATGGTCTTTAGACAAAGTTCTTCATTTCGCCTCCCTGTTGAGCAATGAAGAATGTGCGTTAAAGGATTTAACGCAAAAAGTTATTTTCCTATTTGCACTCGCGTCCGGGGCCAGGGTTAGTGAGATCGTAGCCCTCTCGAGAGAGGCAGGTCGTGTTCAGTTCCTGGATGGGGGGGAGCTGAACCTGTTTCCGGATCCTACGTTTCTCGCCAAGAATGAGTTACCCACCAACAGGTGGGGTCCCTGGAGAATCTGCCCTCTGAAAGAAGATGCATCTCTATGTCCAGTAGAATGCCTAAAGGTCTATCTTCGTAGAACTTCAGACTTCAAGGGTAGTCAACTATTCAGGGGAGAAACATCAGGCTCAAATTTATCTCTGAATCAACTCAGAGCGAAAATGACATATTTTATTCGCAGAGCGGATCCTGACAGTACACCCGCAGGTCACGATCCGAGGAAAGTTGCCTCATCCCTAAATTTCTTTAATTGTATGGATTTTGAACATCTCCGTTCATACACGGGCTGGAAGTCTTCCAGGGTGTTCTTTCGCCACTAAGCGAAGCAAGTAGAGGAACTTAAGAGATCTGTGGTAGCAGTGGGTCGTGTAGTTAACCCTATTGTTTAACTCTGCGAGGAACAGTGGTCTTAATTGGGACGATTAAGTCCAGGGTGAGTGTGTAGGTACATACTGTACTACAAACTAAATGAGGGCACCAAGTGCCCATATAGACTGTTCCTTCTTTCAAAGGTGAACCTTGCATAAGTTCAAACATGTGTGCCAAGCGTTTCTAACGCTAATGTGATTGATTTGTAATACAGATTTTTTATGACTTGATACCTTGGTATCTTATTAAAGTGGTGTTTAATGGTTTTTCTTTCAGATAAACAAGTTCTGTTTACTATCATACTTATGCTTAAAGTTTTGGGTTACCCTCTTTTATATAAATATATATATTTGTGTTAACCTGTCTGTTTATTATCTGTCAATAAACTTGTTCTTGAGAACCTTGCGTCTCTTTCACCTGTGTCAATTTATTGGTATAATTGAGCATTTTAATTCTATGTATCTTATCTGGGATAATTCTGATAGAATTGTTCTGTTATGCAAGCTATGTTGCATTGGTTTATGTAAGTCCCCTAATGGGAGGACTCCGTCCCATAAAGGGACGAGGGCGGTTTTATTAGTTTCTTCCTATGCGGATATAAACCTTTGTCCAATACAAGTATTGTGGGGATTACTGGTCAATATATTGACGCAGTGGTTCTATACAAACTATGCTTTACTTAATATAGGGCGAGACCACTATATTAGCTTGCCTGGTATTCATACATAGATATATGTACTCTTCGAGACTTTCCAGAGTCTAGTAGGACTCTTCCCTGTAGGGGGCAGGAAGCTCTAACATAGTTTATAGTTAGTTGAAAAGATGTATAACGGTAACATCTTAGGTCTCTAGGTCTAGTCGACCGGGAATAAATACCTCCGGGGAGTACGGCACGTTCTGAGAATCCACAGATACAGTAATGCTCTGGTACACTTCCATCAGGACGACATGGCTTGAGCCCAAAAAACGGATTTTGAGCGAAGCGAAAAATCTATTTTTGGGTGAGATAGCCATGTCGTCCTGATGGACCCGCCCTTGCCTTTCTAAGAAAGGGCTGTAGGACCCCTCCCTACATACAGTATCTGTAGCACCTCGTGTACGCTACAAGGAATACAGATGGCGCCAGGATTGGCGCCAGGCACGCATACGAATCGGGGGATAGGGAAGCCTTGGGAGCGGCTCCCCTTTTTTCTTTCCCGAATTCGTATCTCGTCAATCTCCCTCCTACGAGACGAATCTCTGTTCAGGTCGTAGATTGCCATGTGACGTGTCTAGAATACGTCCTCTGATATGTCGCGATATCCCTTTCACGAGGGATACTCGCTCCAGGAGTTAGAATTCTGGTACCTTAAGGTAAATTCTCTGGGAATATCGCCGTAGTTGTAATATACCCTAGGAAGCTACCCTATAGGAACTTCCATCAGGACGACATGGCTATCTCACCCAAAAATAGATTTTTCGCTTCGCTCAAAATCCGTTATATATATACACATATATATATATATATATATATATATATATATATATATATATATATATATATATATATATATATATATATACACACACACATATATATATATATATATATATATATATATATATATATATATATATATATATATATATATATATATATATATGTATATATACACACACACACACACATATATATATATATATATATATATATATATATATATATATATATATATATATATATATGTATATATATATATATATATATATATATATATATATATATATATATATATATATATATATATATATATATATATATATATATATATATATATATACATATATATATATATATATATATATATATATATATATATATATATATATATATATA
>NC_090747.1:24855099-24880099 GCF_036898095.1 Palaemon carinicauda
GGAATGAAAGTGACGGAGAGACAGAAATTGAATGTGTTTGAGATGAAATGTCTAAGGAGTGTGGCTGGTGTATCTCGAGTAGATAGGGTTAGGAACGAAGTGGTGAGAGTAAGAACGGGTGTAAGAAATGAGTTGCGGCTAGAGTGGATATGAATGTGTTGAGGTGGTTTGGCCATGTTGAGATAATGGAAAATGGCTGTCTGCTAAAGAAGGTGATGAATGCAAGAGTTGATGGGAGAAGTACAAGAGGAAGGCCAAAGTTTGTGTGGATGGATGGAGTGAAGAAAGCTCTGGGTGATAGGAGGATAGATGTGAGAGAGGCAAGAGTGCGTGCTAGAAATAGGAATGAATGGCGAGCGATTGTGACGCAGTTCTAGTAGGCCCTGCTGCTGCCTCCGATGCCTTAGATGACAGCAGAGGTAGCAGCAGTAGGCGACTCATCATTATGAAGCTTCATCTGTGGTGGATAATGTGGGAGGGTGGGCTGTGGCACCCTAACAGTACCATCTGAACTCGGTTGAGTCCCTTGTTAGGCTGGAGGAACGTAGAGAGTAGAGGTCCCCTTTTTGTTTTGTTTCATTGTTGATGTCGGCTACCCCCAAAAATTGGGGGAAGTGCATTGGTTGTGTATATATATACTATATACAAAATATATTTCCCTCATACTATGTAACCTCTCTCTCTCTCTCTCTCTCTCTCTCTCTCTCTCTCTCTCTCTCTCTCTCTCTCTCTCTCTCTCTCTTCATACATAAATACACATTTTATTACTTTATATTCAATTGTAATATTTAAAAACTATAACTGTCTTTTGAAGTTATTAAACTATATGTTCTCTTAGTGTCTAATTACCGACTAATCAAATGTTTAAATCATTGACAAGATATGTTAATACCATAGTATTTTATTATTTTATATTTAAATACAAACTGAAAATATTATAAAAAATATAGATTGGAAAGGGCAATTATTGATATCAATGGTAAATAGTTTAACAACTAAAGAATTGCAGGTGACATAGTTTAGTGAATCATGGAAGGAGTTGCAAAAGATGATACACCATTTGAGTAAAGAAAGCAGAAATATGGGGCTGAAAATAAATATGAGTAAAACTAAAATACCATTCAATGAAAATACAGGCACACAACAAATAGTACTTAGGAGAGAGTGTAATATTTTCCAATACACGAAATGAGATCTTCTGCTAGACAAACAGAACATGTAAAGTGAAATGTAATTTTCCTTAAAAAGAAAAGTATCTAATCAGATGGTCCTACCAGTATTATATTATGCACGAGGCACTTGGAGCCTTACTGAGGCCTTAGAACATAAGCTAGTTACAACATGAAGAGCTCTGGAAAAAAATGATGGGAATATCACTGAAAGATAGAAAAAGAGCAATATGAATAATATAGCAATGTAAATTACCGGATATTCTTAACGACAAGTAATAAAAAAGAAGTGGAGATGGGCAGGGCATATAATGAGAATGGCGGACAATATGTGGGGTTTAAGAATAAGAGAACGTGTCTCTAGAGATTAAAAGGTAGCAGGAGAATGAGGGGAAGAAAGGGATTAGTGAACTAATAAAGTTGTCTAGTTTTGCACTGGCATAGAAAGTCCATAAACATACATAATTTGCAGTAGTACATACCTGAGGCGTTTATGATGATGAGGATGATGATGATGCACATACGCACAAAGAAACAAACACACACACACACACACACATACATATATATATATATATATATATATATATATATATATATATATATATATATATATATATATATATATATATATATATATATATATATATATATATATATATACGCTTCATTTTTTATTTTGAATATTTATATGATTAAATATGAATTTTAATTATCTTTCAGATTATTAGTAATATTTTCATAACGTAAAAATTAGAATGAATTTTATGAATTAGAGTAAAATTCTATTCAGGTTAAAAGTCCTATGTTGTAGGTTACTGATGTCAATTCTTCAAAAACGGATTTCTTATAAAATCCCATTGATGATAATCTGCAGCTTCTCAGCTGATTTTTTTTTTTAGGAGCTGGTATTATTGAGAAAATTTTATTGTAATACCTCTATAGCTAGTTCGAAAAACGTGGTTTAAGATTTTTGGGTGATTCACTTGCCTAAATCTCTTGGTGGCCTCTTTCATAAGAGCGCACAGACACAATTTGTCAATGTCTTTTTAAGTGATGACATCAATGTAGGAGGGTGAAAGTTTTAATGAAATTCTTCTCTCTATCTACAAAAGAAGTATTAAAAATTTAATCATTACATATTATAAATATTATAAACTATAAATATTATAAATTATAATTTATCTAGATGAAAGATCACCAATTCTATAATTTGTGTAGTCATCTTTAGTGTTATGGAAATTATCAAAATCCATGACTCCTAATACCCAACTCAACCAGTGAATAATAGAATCTGAATAATATTTTAATTGGATTCTGCACAACTGTTATTTTTATCCTAAAAACATGAAATAGATTCAATTCATGATATAGGACTGTAATCATATTTATAGAAAAAAAAGTTATGAATGCACTGTCAAAAGGAAATCCTCGGGGCTCGGTCTCAGATATCTACTTTCAAAAGGCTGTGGTTGAATAGTGATTGTATAACTTTAAACTTACTTAAGATTATGTATTATATGTGATGTGTATACATTCGATTAATATTTTTTTTTAGAATACAAATAACGGTTACGTAGAGTTATTACTTAGTCGCTGTGTGTGATATTTTTTTCTTCATATTCCCTATTAATAAATATTAGGAAATTTAGTTTCAAATATAACATGAAATATTTGCTTGTGTAAAACAAGACAATTTTTCCTTTATAATCTTTTCCTCAATTACTAAATGGAAAAAGATGATTTGAAAAATATACAATCATAATATCTAAAGGTTGGCGTGACCATCAACTAAAGAAAAAAAATAATAGTAAATGACTCATTCTTTTTCAGCAATTTTCTCGAATAAAATCAATGAAAGTCAGAGGTAAATAAAATGAAGGTTAGAAATGAATATTGAATTGTACAATGTAAAAGAAATAATAAATTATAATCAAGTGCAAAAAATATTTCAACAGTTACTTGAGTGTAAAGAAAAGACGACTTTTAAAGTACCTATAAATTTCATGAGAAGAATGGAGAAGGAATGTGGTCAGGCAGATCATATGAAAGGTTTATCAATGTCTCATCGGTCATTGATTATTTTATACTGAAGAGGTTCTAGTGTTGAAGTGATTCGTGTTTAGGCGTTATTTACTTCCAAAAATAGTGGAATTATGCTTAACTAGATCTAAAACCTTCATTCACGAACTGAAAACATAACTATTCAAGAAACATGGCATAATGAAATCTCCTCTTAGTTTAGCTGTATATTTTTGTATTAGAATAGAATTAAAGAGTCAGCTGCTAAATATATTGTTACAGAAAAGAAGTTATTCAACTAACGTGATAAAAAAGGAAACCCTATAAAGCACCAAAGGGTATCGAAGTAATTAAGAAAAAAATAACTGATGTGATTAAGAGAAACACTATGAAGACGAAAAGTAGATCGAAGTTATTTCAAAATAGAAAAAAAAATAACCAGGGAGAGTAACTGAACAAAGGAGATCGAAGTAATCCTGATAAGTGAACCAATTTCCGCGAGTGCCTTGATATTTGTCAAGTTGTGCACACTAAGGAATGAGAAAAGTTGAATTAAGACAAACTGTAAACTTTACGGGTAGCTTAACAATGCGTCAGATATTATCGACACTAGTTTAAATGAGAAATACAGCTTTATATGACCATTTTTGCTTCACTAGTTCAATAGAGATTATGAACATAATGACAACTTCTACCAGACGTTTCACCCAGGAAGGGGGAACCTTTAGGAATTAAACTCCCAGAGGGCTGGTCTGAATATGTTGAATAAGGAGCCGTGGACCAAATTACTGAGGTGCAGACAGTATATTCAGCAATAGGTTAGGACAGGCCTGGCAATCCGCTAACTGAATCTTTAACGCTAAAGAAACTCAAGGATCAGATGCCAGATGTAAAAATAGGAGACGAAACTGGAAACGTCTTGGGAAATTTTTTAAATATACACTGAGTTTTGTATGTGGTACCCTAAACGTTGGCACGTACAGTAGTAAGAAAATTAAATATTAGATATGGTGTGGAAGAGAAACTTGATTTATTAGGAATGACTGAAACCGGGCGTAGAGAGGAAAACACAGGGCAGGACCTAGGAGAGGGATATGTACTGATTAAATGTAGGACGCAGACTTGTTTCCTATATATAAAGAAGTAGAGTTGATCAGCTAGAGACTTATTAGTTGCACATTTAGAATGAATAGCACATATTATAATGTCTTTCAGATTTATGCACCACAACAAGGCCATACTGAAGAGGAAAAAGATAGTTTTATGGAACTTTTCGAGTTACATTTGGAGGGACAACCAGAAGGCATCAATATATTACTAGAAGTTTATAATGCAGGGGTTGGCTGTGAGAAGAGAGGGATAGGGGATATAATAGGCCCATTAGTAGAGGAAACAAGAGACGTTGAAGGTGAAAATCTAATATACTTCTGCCTAAAAAACCTACCTGAAGATCATGAATGGGTGTATTCTTTAAACAGCAGGACACACACAATTATACTAGATATAAATGGAATAATAAACAGGGCAGTTTGATATATATATATATATATATATATATATATATATATATATATATATATATATATATATATATATATATATATATATATATATATATATATAGATATAGATATAGATATAGATATGATTAATCTATTAATTACTATCTATATTTTTATATTTGTACATTTTGATTAGGATTGATTGTGAGTTGATGCATAGGGAATATATTATATTAGCAGAGTTAGCTATTTGATTATTACATAAAATCAAACAGTTTTACGTAACAAGTAATAATATTGCAGTTGTTTGTATGATTTGCTTTATATGCAGTCAGCGCGGATCGGTCTGTCCGGGTAGTGGGCCGGACACAGCGTTCCGCGTAAATCGGAGGCATTGGGTTTATCGGGGAAAAATTTGACTGGGACAAATTGACTAATTGGCATCTTTTTATACAAGTTGGCATCTACATATCTGCGTAGGTGGAAGCTAGCCAGTGTGTTTCCTGTAGTCGTGGAATGAGGTTGTGTCAGGTTGAGAGGGCCGAGTTGCAATCGTTCTTTTGTGAGTTCGCGTGGCATTTTTGTCTATCAAACCCCCCCCCCCTGTGATGTCTAGACCCTGTAAAAGTCACGATGACATTGTTAGAGTGATAACCTGTCATAATTTAGGTTTGCAAACGAAGGAAATAGTGAAAAATACTGGCGTGAACGAGAGGACAGTGAGGCGCTTGGTGGCCAAGGACAAGGCAGGGGGTAGCGCCGAGATCCCTCCTCACTCCCAGGCTGGTTCCCCCCCCCCCCCCCCGAAGATTCCTCATCGTACTGTAGTTATTTTAAAGCAAAGCCTAGAAGAAAATCCAACATTAACGGCTAAGCAACTGAAAGAACAGAACCCTAAATTGTTGAGTGACGTCAGTGTTCATACGATTCAGGAAAACCTGTCGAAGCGCCTCGACTACGAGAAAGTGATGGCGAGAAAGAAGCCCGCTTTAACTGAGAAACAAAGGAAGAGGAGGGTTACTTTTGGCAAGATATACAAGGATTGCACCTTGGAGCAGTGGCGAAGTGTCTTGTGGAGTCACGAAGCGACCTTTTGTGTGAGTGAGAAGACCAGGAAAAAAGTGTGGAGGCGAAAGGGGTCAGATCCTTTTAAGCCTAATCTCACGGCCAAGACAGTTAAGCACCCAGCATCGCTTATGGTCTGGGGCTCGTTTGCCTACGATGGTGCCCCAAGCCTTGATGTTTTGCCTAAAGGCATAATGGTTAATGCTGACCGCTATTTGAGCATTTTGAAAGACAATTTAGCGGATTGTTTTAGGGCTAAAGGAGCTGAAATTTTTCAGCAGGACGGTGCCCCTTGCCATACGGCAAAAAGAGTGAAAAAGTGGCTGGAAAATAGCGAAGTGAACTATATTCCTGATTGGCCAGGTCAAAGTCCTGATATTTCGCCCATTGAGAACCTTTGGGCGATAGTTAAAGCCCGCCTTCGTAAAGAAGTGACGACAAACGTGACACTTCTCGAGGCGGCGCTCCATAAGGTGTGGGCGGAAATACCTGCCGAAATACTACAAAACCTCGGCGATATTGTTCCTCGACGACTTTTGGAGGTCAAGAAGAGGAAAGGCTATCCTATAGACAAGTAGCAGGGATATTGGTGATTATTCAATTGAATTTTTATTGATTTATATTGTGTATTAGTGTAGATATGGGGGGGGGGACCAAAATGAATGCACGGCGGATGCTGCCTGAATAGACCGACCCGCGCTGACCCTATATATATATATATATATATATATATATATATATATATATATATATATATATATATATATATATATATATATATATATATATATATATATATATATATATATATATATATATATATATATATATATATATATATTGTAACGTAATTCTAGCTTTTGAGTAATAATTGTAACATATTGCTCTCATCTCTTCAAAATTAAAGGTTGCTTTTCTTTAGTGTGCACCAGCCGGCCATCTGTGGGCTGGTAAAGAAGGTATTTAGGTTCAGTTTTTAATTCCTGCCCTTTTCTGTTTTCCATGTTATGTTAATGGTGAGTTGGACTTCCACGTGACTGGAATGGGAGTCAAGGTGGAGGGTAAATAATTTTGATTAAGAAGGAGTCCACATATTGTGCTAAAGAACGCTAGTGCTCATCAGCGGTCTGATAACCGTAATCCAGGATCAATACTTCAGCAGCAGCAGCAGCAGCAGTTGGTGCTAACTTGGACGACCATAGTTCGCTAGCGTTTGACCCGGGGAGGCCTGAAAAACAGGTATGGTTTGGTGCCACTGCTTATCCCTTAGTGAAGAGGGTTGTGTTGTGCTGGGAGTTATGTATCCCTTGGTTTAGGAGGACGGTTTTGTGCTGGTGAGCAACTCCAAGGATCGGCAATAGATCGATAGCGTTCTGGACCCTGTGAGGTCTCGTGACAGGTACTGTTAAGGCTTGTCAGAGCATTCCTTGTGCCATTTTATGTATCAAGTCTACTCTAAAATTATTACTACATGAGTAACATATATATATATATATATATATATATATATATATATATATATATATATATATATATATATATATATATATATGTGTGTGTGTATTTCTCGGTCACGAAAGGTGTTTAGGTAGGTAGGGAATATATGTACTTAACTAGGCTCTAAACTTTCTTATTACTTTTTTCTATATTGGCAAGTTATTTTGAGATGACGAAAGTGGGTGATAGTATATGAATCTTTTGTGCCTCTATACCTCTTACTAGTACCCTTCTCTCTTCCAAATGTTTTCAGTGTGGTATATTTTCCGTCTGTGTCCTGAAGGTTCTCTTTATTATTTATATAAATGAGTAAATGAATTTAGAGTGTTTTCCAAGTAATTTCCTATTTGGTTTACATGAGCAGCTTTGCCGAGTGTTTGTTTAAATATATATATATATATATATATATATATATATATATATATATATATATATATATATATATATATATATTGTATAATAAATTATCATTGACGTCTCCAAGGTTCTTTTTACCCTCTTTTGTTTACGATTGTTCTTGATTATTTTCTTGTTTGCCTATCTGATGTTTTGGTATACTTCGGTAACCTGGTAAAAATAAAGCCGTAAGGCAGTTTACTTGCGGCCACCTTAAATTAAGCAACAAGGCCTAATTGGTATTTGAAGGTCGGCCCGGCGGTAACACTGGCGACCTTGCCAGGATAAGTAAAAACATTCCGTAGAACTGGTTAATAGTGGTTTTCCAGTTCGGCATCAGAGTAAATAAGAAAAGGATTGAGACGTAAACAAAAGGGTAATTTTACACTTATTCTTTGCTTTTCTTTTCTCATATTTTTAAGACAAGAGACTATGTCGGACAAAGGTGAAGATCCGGTAGGAGCGGTGGGTTTTGAGGTAGCAGAATTTTTAGATAATGTTGATTGGGAAGAAGAAATAGGGGATTTAAGGAAGGTTGAGTTGCAGGAAATTGCAAAATTCATAAATATCTCTGTAGCACCAGGAACAAAGAAAGGAACTCTGTTAGTACTGTTAGTGACGGCCATTAAGAAATGGAAAGAAGAAACAACAAGTAGTGTTGATAGGACTAAATATATTTTGGTACAGGATAGGTTAGAATTGGAAAGATTGCAAATAGAGAAAATGAAACTACATATAGCCACGAGGGAAGAGGAAAGAATTCATGAAAAACTAATGTTACAAGCAAAATTTAAGCATGAACAACTAAGAATAGAACGGGAAAGAGAACAGGAACAACTGAGAATGGAACGGGAAAGAGAACAGGAACAATTAAGATTAGAAAGGGAAAGAGAACAGGAAAAGCATGAATTACAAGTACTCCACCTAAGGCAAGTTCCTGCCGAAAGCAAATTTAACATAGGGAATGCTATTAAATTAATGCCTGTCTTAAGGAAACAGAAGCCTTAGAGTTTTTCACTGTGTTCGAAAAACTAGCAAATAGGCTAGAATGGCCAGAAAACATGTGGACTACGCTGGTACAATGTAGGCTAATGGGTAAAACACAGAAAATATATGCTGCACTGAACGAAGAAATGACTGCTGACTATTCCCAAGTGAAAAATTTGATTTTAAAAGCGTACGAGCTGGTACCTGAAGCCTATCGTCAGAAAGGAATCCAAGTGGAAAAGGTGCAAGTCAGTCACCTGGAAAGAGGACGAAGGAATCACCGGATAGAGGTGAGAAGCCAGGGTCACCAAAGAAAGGTGGAAAACTGGTGTGCTGGCATTTTGGGCAACCAGGTCACATAAAAGAGAAGTGCCGGTTGTAGTTGGATAAAGCAAAGCCAGTGGGTCTGTTGGGTCGGGATTCGACTGCAACAGATGAGTGTTTCAAAAAATATGTCTCTGAAGGTGTAGTGAGCATCAAAGGCCAGAATAGTTCAGATAGACGGGTAAAGCTTTTAACCCTGGATAGGTACGGTGGGTCGTTTGCGACCCCGAGCGTCAAAAAAAAACAGGTTTTTCTCACGTGACTCACCCCTGTGACTGAATTTGTGGGTGATTGACCTGCAGGAGGTGTCTCCCCTACACGCTCTAGTAGTGTCCAGATGTGCATTGCTGTAGCTGTACTCCTTCCCCGATTTCTGAGACGCGTCGGGGTCGTTCGCGTCCGAGTTTACCCTTCTGAGGTAGTTTGCATAATTATCAAAGTTATTACGTATTATGAAATTGTCGTAGAATGGTGCAACTTGTATAGGTTATCAGTTGTGGAAAGTCTTGGTGGATTGTTTGGCTACCATGTGCATGTTTTTTTTTTTAGTTAAAATGTCGTTCATCACCACGAGGACCATTTTACCGCGAGTGCCCCTTTTTCATTTTTTTTCATTTTTTTGCCAAGTCATTTTTCCGTAAGATATTGCCAAATAGTGTCGTAAAACTTTTGCTTGTTTAGTGTTGGAAAGTGTGTCTAGATGATCTGGCTACCCATGCATGACTTTGTTTTTGTCAGATACGACGTAGTTATTGGTATATTGGGTATTTAACTGCGGTTACCAATTTCTGTTTTTTTTTCAATATTTGTAAAAATTACTACGTAGTAAGGAATTGCCGTATATTATTCATTTTTTTTTCATGTTTATGTGTTAGAAAGTGTGCCTTGATGGTTGGGCTAACACGTGCATGTCTTTTTTTTTATCTGAGATGTCGTATATTAGAATGTCGGGCATTTTACCGCGAGTGTCCCTTTTTAATTTTTTTGCCAAGTCATTTTTCCGTAAGATATTGCGAAATAGTGTCGTAAAACTTTTGCTTTTTTAATGTTGGAAAGTGTGTCTAGATGATCTGGCTACCCATGCGTGATTTTGTTTTTGTCAGATACGACGTAGTTATTGGTATATTGGGTATTTAACTGCGGTTGCCAATTTCTGTTTTTTTTTCAATATTTGTAAAAATTTACTACGTAGTAAGGAATTGCCGTATATTATTGATTTTTTTTTTCATGTTTATGTGTTAGAAAGTGTGCCTTGATGGTTGGGCTAACACGTGCATGTCTTTTTTTTTATCTGAGATGCCGTACATTAGAATGTTGGGCATTTTTCCGCAAGTGCCCCTTTTTATTTGTTTTGCATTTTTTTGCTTAGTCATGTTACCGTAAGGAATTGGCAAGTAGTGTCGCAAAACTTATATTTTTATAGTGTTGGAAAGTGTTTCTAGATGATCTGGCTACCCATGCCTATTTTTTTTTTAGCCAGATATGGCGTATATATAAGTATGTGTTCGATTGTCCTGTGATTGCCATTTTTTCGTTTTTTCCCATTTCTTTCAAAATTACTACGTACTAAGGAACTATCACAGAGTAATATTTCATTTATATGTTTATTTGTCGGAAAATATGCCTTGATGGTTTGCCTAGCACGTGGCTGAAATTTTTTTTTTTCTGAAATGCCGTATATTAGAATGGCCATTTTTCCACGAGTGCCCCTTTTTATTTGTTTTGCATTTTTTTGCTTAGTCATGTTACCGTAAGGAATTGGCAAGTAGTGTCGCAAAACTTATATTTTTATAGTGTTGGAAAGTGTTTCTAGATGATCTGGCTACCCATGCCTATCTTTTTTTTAGCCAGATATGGCGTATATATAGGTATGTGTTCGATTTTCCGGTGATTGCCATTTTTTCGTTTTTTCCCAATTCTTTCAAAATTACTACGTACTAAGGAACTATCACAGAGTAATGATTCCTCTAGATGTTTATTTGTCGGAAAATTTTGTTTACTTTTTTTTTGATTGAATATCATCAAATTTTTTTAGCTAAAATATTGTTTTACATTTTTTTTTTCGATTTTATTTTCCTTCAAAAAATTTTTTTTGGGTCAGAATTTTAATTTTATAGTCGTAAAATAATCGACAATTATCCAGCAACCCACCATACAATTTTTATGCATATCCAATAATAATTAGATTAGTAAATAACACCTTGAAATTGACATACCCTTCCTACATTTCAAGTGGCAGATTAGGGAGTCTGAGTCAGTGTGGTTGGCGGCCATTTTGTGGACATATCCGAAGCGTAAGCTGCACTATCTATATATATTCTTGTTCCCTATAGAATTTGTGATATTTTGGTATATTTTTACCTGCATAAATATCATATTATATATTAAATATATGTATTTTTTTACGAAATTTCCAAGTACTCAAAAAATTACCTTTAGATATGGCCCCTGATATAAATGTAATTTACAAAATAATGAAGATTTTTTTTACATATTTCTATTTTAGGATAACATATGTTTATTCCCTAAAAAAATTAGCCACTTCCTATTTCATTTGGGTACCCAAAAAAATTCATGAAATTTGGACAATTTTTTTTGGCCAAAAAAAGTTACCCTTTTTTTCTCATTTCAGATCTTCACCTCCATGGGTCTGACTTCATCCAAAATACATCAAGATGTGTCCTAAACATTCAAGAATCAATTCCTAAAAGGATTTGTGTATATATGTATAAACTTTTTTTTTATGAATTTTTATGTCAGGTCTTTTTTTTTTTCTACTTAATTTTTTAAAATATTTATAATAAATAGTTTTTCTGCAGATGAGTAGTATTTATCTTTACAGTTGTTATAAGCATTCATTGAAGTTTTTTTTGGCAAAAGAAAAAAGGAGGTTACTGCAAAAACTGATTTTTCAAGAATTTTTTTTGGCGTCGGGGTCGTTCGCGTCCGAGTATACCCTTAAAGGGGTGTCCGAGGACCGTACCTATCCAGGGTTAAGGGACACGGGAGCGGCGCAATCCATAATTTTGCGTTCGGTATTGCCGGAAGGACTGAGCCAGGGACAGGAGAAATTTGTGTTACTAGAGGGATTCACGAGAACAGTAACGGCATGCCCCTTGGTAGAGTTAGTGTTAAACTCTAAATGGGTAAAAGGACCCATGAGTCTGGCAATATTGGATGAATTACCCATAAAGGGGGTGGACGTGATAGTGGCCAACGACTGTGAGATGCGGACTCCAGGTAATTGTCCTCTGGTGCAAGGTAAGTCGGTAGAGACTGAAAAGCCTGTTTTCATGGTCACGCGTTCGGGAGCCCAAGGCAAGTCCAGAGAGATGGACTATATGGGCCTCGATAAGTTATTTGAGAAAAATGGTTCTGAGATAAGTGTAACTGGATATCCCATGTCCTCCGTGAAGGACGAGAATGGTAAATGGTCAATTGATACATTTGCGGCGACTCAGAAGGCGGAGTTTGAGAAGGAGAGGAGTAAGCAAGTCAGTCAGGATAATAGTCGTCCTTATTTAGAATGGAAGGACGGAGTGTTGAAAAGGACAAGTCGAGCAAAGCGAGCACCTGCATATGCATGGGAGGTGAGAGAACAGATTGTGGTACCAGTAAACTACAGACTTAAGTTATTAGAGCTAGCTCATGACAACCTTCTGTCTGGTCATCTAGGTATAAATAAAACTTTTAAAAAACTTTCAGATTTGTTTTTCTGGCCTTCTCTTAGAGGAGACGTAAAGAAGTTTGTGAAGACCTGCATAGTCTGCCAGACAACGGGGAAGCCGGATCAGAAAATCCCGAAAGCACCACCGCAGCAAATTCCAGCCATTGGAGAACCCTTTGAAGAGGTAATAATTGATATAGTTTGCCCTTTGCCAAGGACCAGCAGTGGAAATCAATATATTTTGACACTGATGGATAGGACCACACGGTATCCTGAGGCAATTCCTTTAAGGAGTATACATGCTGGGAGGGTTCTTAAATCTTTGCTGGGGTTCTTTTCGAAATTTGGTTTACCCAGGGTAATTCAGTCTGATTGTGGGAGTAATTTCAAAAGTAAAGTATTTAAGCAGGGTTTGGAAGAATTAGGCATAAAGCATGTAACTTCTTCGCCTTATCACCCACAGAGCCAAGGACAACTGGAAAGATTTCACCAAACATTGAAATCAATGCTTAGTAAGTATGTGCAGCAGGAACCCAAGAATTGGGACCAGGTAATTCCTTATTTATTATTTGCTTTCAGATCTATTCCTAGTGATGTAATGGGGTTTTCGCCATTTGAACTAACTTTTGGTCATAAAGTAAGGGGACCTTTAGAAGTAGTGAAGGATCACTAGGAGGGAGTAAAACCTCGGGTAAATTTGCTGGACTTTTTAAGGGATTCAAGGGAAAAGTTGATCAATTCTTGGAATTTTGCTTTAAAAACTTTGGAGGTGAGTCAAAGAAAAATGAAAGAGCGTTATGATATGAAAACCAAATTACGAAATTTTCAGGTTGGCGAAGAGGTGTTGGTGTTGCTTCCAATTCCAGGCAATCCATTTAAAGCCAAATTCTCGGGGCCCTGGAAGATCTTAAAGAAGGTGAATGACCTAAACTATGTTGTTGAAACCCCTGACAGGAGGAAGAAGACTCAAGTAGGCCATGTTAATATGCTAAAAGCCTACCAGGGCAGGGAAACCATCCGACCAGTTCTGTCTTTAGCCAAGGTGGAGGAGAAAGAAGAATTTGGTGAAACTTCCAGTATGAGTTTGCTGGGAAATTCCGTAGCTTTAGGAAATCTACCCGGGATGTTGGATCATTTAAGTGCCACCCAATCCAAGGAGGTAATGAACTTGATAACAAAGTTCACAGTTTTATTTCAGGACGTTCCAGGACTAACCAGTCTACTTATGCATGATGTAGAGGTGGGAGATGCTCGTCCCATTAAACAACATCCATATAGAGAGAATCCATCCAAAAGGGACATCATTAAGCAAGAGGTAGATTACATGCTACTTCATGATCTAATTCAAAGGAGTTTCAGCCCGTGGAGTTCTCCAGTAGTGCTAGTCAAAAAGGAAGGGGGAGGACAAAGAATGTGCTTCGACTATCGTAAGGTAAATGCAGTTACTGAGTCTGATTGTTTTCCTCTGCCCAGGGTGGAAGATTGCATAAATGATGTCGGCGCTGCCCAGTACATAAGTAAGTTTGATCTTTTAAAGGGTTATTGGCAAGTTCCATTAACAGAAAGGGCTAAAGAAATATCAGCTTTTGTTACGTCGGAAGGTTTGTATTCATGCAATGTCATGCCTTTTGGTATGAAAAATGCCTCTGCCACTTTTCAGTGGTTGATGAATCAAGTGATTGACAAGTTAGAGGGGGTAGTTGTCTACATAGATGACCTTGTAGTTTACAGTAATAGTTGGGAGTCTCATTTGAAAAACATGGAATGTTTGTTCGAGAGGCTGCGTGCAGCTGGTCTGGTGATTAATTTAAACAAGTGTGATTTTGCAAAAACCAAAATAATCTATTTAGGTCATGAGGTGGGACATGGCAAAATTCTCCCAAAATCGGTAAATATTCAGTCAATCCTCGATTTTCAGGTACCCGAGAATCGGAGGGGTTTTCGCCGATTTTTGGGGATGGTGGGTTATTATAGGCGGTTTGTATTGAACGTTGCAGATGTGGCTAATCCACTGACCAACTTGCTTTAGAAAGGTCAGCGTTTCGGCTGGACTGCAGACTGTCATGATGCTTTTGATAAGTTGAAGTCAACCATGATTAACACTCCAATACTTAAAACTCCGAATTTTAAGGAACCTTTTTGCTTGGCTGTGGATGCTAGCGACGTGGGTGTTGGAGCGATATTATCACAAGGTTGTGATGGTGAAGAGTATCCGGTGGCGTATTTTTCAAAGAAACTGTCTCCAGCTCAGCAAATGTATTCAACGGTTGAAAAGGAGACTTTAAGACTCATTTTATCCTTGGAGCACTTTGAGGTTTACCTAAGTGGTAGCACAGAACCTATTGTGGTAAGAACGGATCATAATCCGCTGGTCTTCTTGAATTTCTTTAAAAATAAGAATAACCGTCTCCTTAGGTGGAGCCTTCGTCTCCAGGAGTGGGATCTACTAATTCAGCATATCGCTGGAAGAGAGAATATCATCCCTGATGCCCTGTCAAGATAACAGGCTCTCTGTTACAGGTCTTTTATTGTTTGTTTGTAATTTACAGTAAGGAGAAAAGGCCTTTTGTTAATACAAAAACGGGAGTTATTTGTATGTTTATTAAATGTTATTTCTTTGTTTTAATGCATTGTTTTTTTCCTTCTCAGGATTGGGGTTTATGATCTTGTAAACCTTCTGTGTTTCAATAAGAAGAAGCTATAAAGGTGAAAGCGCCGAGGAAAGGTTTTGTACCAAGGAATGACATTGGACAGAATCTTGTGTAAACATGGGTACAGCTCTAGATTGGGCTGCACCCCTGTGGGTTTTCAGCATGTGCCAGGGGGATGGTCTCCTGGTAACAAATAGCAAACCATCCCCTGGCTGATGTTTATGTTAAGTTTAAGTTAGGTTTAGCATTTGGGTACCTTTATTTTAGAGTATTTTTGTCAATTTGGTGTTGGGAAAATTTCTTTTTGATAATTTTTGATAAATATGTTTAGGTTTAGATAGTTGATTAGGAAAGGGAGGGAGAAGATGGGGTCCGAGAATGACTGATGACATTTGTTTAATCTTCTTCCTTTGCAGGACTTACAATTTTTTTTTCATTATCTCTAAACTCTATTGAACCTAGTTATTGAGAGCTTTGCCTTGTGCCCCCTGTCAAGTTGTTTTATTGTTTTACTATTTTTATGTAAATTTTTCCTTGCGTAAAAGTTTCTTGGTAGGGTGGGGCTGTAACATAATTCTAGCTTTTGAGTAATAATTGTAACATATTGCTCCCATCTTTTCAAAATTAAAGGTTGCTTTTCTTTAGTGTGCACCAGCCTGCCATCTGTGGGCTGGTAAAGAAGGTATTTAGGTTCAGTTTTTAATTCCTGCCCCTTTTCTGTTTCCCATGTTATGTTAATGGTGAGTTGGACTTCCACATGACTGGAATGGGAGTCAAGGTGGAGGGTAAATAATTTTGATTAAGGAGGAGTCCACATATTGTGCTAAAGAACGCTAGTGCTTGATCCCGTAATCCAGGATCAATACTTCAGCAGCAGCAGCAGCAGCAGTTGGTGCTAACTTGGACGACCATAGTTCGCTAGCGTTTGGCCCGGGGAGGCCTGAAAAACAGGTATGGTTTGGTGCCACTGCTTATCCCTTAGTGAAGAAGGTTGTGTTGTGCTGGGAGTTATGTATCCGTTGGTTTAGGAGGACGGTTTTGTGCTGGTGAGCAACTCCAAGGATCGGCAATAGATCGATAGCGTTCTGGACCCTGTGAGGTCTCGTGACAGGTACTGTTAAGGCTTGTCAGAGCATTCCTTGTGCCATTTTATGTATCAAGTCGACTCTAAAATTATTACTACATGAGTACCATCGGAGGACGAAATTTCGTTAATATAATGTGTGTTATATATATATATATATATATATATATATATATATATATATATATATATATATATATATATATATATATATATATATATATATATATATATATATATATGTGTGTGTGTGTGTGTGTGTATTTCTCGGTCACGAAATGTGTTTAGGTAGGTAGGGAATATATGTACTTAACTAAGCTCTAAACTTTCTTATTACTTTTTCTATATTGACAAGTTATTTTGAGATGAGGAAAGTGGGTGATAGTATATAAATCTTTTGTGCCTCTATACCTCTTACTAGTACCCTTCTCTCTTCCAAATGTTTTCAGTGTGGTATGTTTTCCGTCTGTGTCCTGAAAGTTCTCTTTATTAATTATATAACTGAGTAAATGAATTTAGAATGTTTTCCAAGTAATTTTCTATTTGGTTTACATGAGCAGCTTTGCCGAGTGTTTGTTTAAATATATATATATATATATATATATATATATATATATATATATATATATATATATATATATATATATATATATATATATATATATATATACATATATATATATATATATATATATATATATATATATATATATATATATATATTGTATAATAAATTATCATTGATGTCTCCAAGGTTCTTTTTACCCTCTTTTGTTTACGATTGTTCTTGATTATTTTCTTGTTTGCCTATCTGATGTTTTGGTATACTTCGGTAACCTGGTAAAAATAAAGCCGTAAGGCAGTTTACTTGCGGCCACCTTAAATTAAGCAACAAGGCCTAATTGGTATTTGAAGGTCGGCCCGCCGGTAAATATATATATATATATATATATATATATATATATATATATATATATATATATATATATATATATATATATATATATATATATATATATATATATATATATATATATATATATATATATATATATGTGTGTGTGTAATACTTAGTTATTACATGTTTAAAACACATGACGTAATATGTCATTGTGGAAGAAGAAGCTAGCGTGAGATTTGCTGTAGTCAGATAAAATCTTAACAGGATGTATTTTGCATCTCTCAGCAATGTAACATTTTTCTGAAGCATAAACACAAATGCATACCGTGTGAAAGATTGTGTCGTCACCGGATGCAGGTGTCTTCCTAGATGAATGTAAAGTTTACATATTGTGTTTAAATGCTGAGACAACTAAACATACGATATCTGTGATATTGATATTTTAAGCAGTTCTTATCTATACTTCACCTGAATTGGTCATCCGACCAAACCAGCTATACTCTTGTGATGGAGATGTTTAACACTGTTGTTTTTAGAGAATAAACACTTTTAAAGTTACCATACTGGACTTTAATTGAAGTCTCAACATCTCAAATAACACATACTCAATGTGTGTTAATAACAGTAGCGCACTAATAAATGGTGGCAGCGCTAAAACTCAAAGAATCAGAGAAAGACCTTCAAGAAATTAATAATAAGACTCTAAGAATTAGAGGAAGATCTTCAAGAAATCAAAAATAAAGCTGTAAAAACCAGAAAAAGATCTTCAAGAAATCAACAGTAATGAATCTACAATTTTGACTAAGTATCATAGTCCATCAAAGACTAAAACATTTAATGAATGTTACACATACAAACTGATGAACTGGATCTTCAATCAACATCCTAGGAAACCCAAGGACTGACGTTCAACGCTTACAAAACATATCCAAGAGGCACTACATTCAACGGAAATTGGACCGAAATATTCACCCAAGCATCAAGAGAGAGAGGGGAATCGGACCGACACATTCACCCAAACATCAAGAGAGAGAGAGAGGATATGACGACATCACACATAACCATATAAAGCTAAGTACAATTTTCATATTCATTTCAGTTTGGGCAGTGAAGTGTGGTTATCACGAGTCGTTAGTCGATTATTACCGGGGTGAGTGGTTTGTTAATCATTTTTTTTTTTCATAAAAGGAAACTGTGTTCAACTCCGAATTCTCATCTAGAATTTTTTCCCTCTTTGTGCTAATTCCGTTTTCTTTCAGAAATTCTCGGGAAATATCTTTTTGTTCTGTTTTCTTTCAGAAATTCTCGGTAAATGTCTTGGGATTAGTAGCATTGTTTTGGAGAATTTTTTTATAATCTTTATCATTGGGTGCTTATGCGTTTACGCAGTGGACGTCTGTATTCATATAGATATTTTGATGAAATTGCAAAGGTCGAAGAGATAGGAAAAGAAATACAGTAGTCATGACGCCCCCTGTGAGCCCCATCCCAGGACCTAGTGGCATAGGACAGATTAATCCTCTCCCGATTGTGACGCTTGTAAATGCCAGGTCTGCAATCCTTCCTTTTCAGGGTCGGGTTAATGGGTTCTTGCCTCAAAATGTGGAGTCATGGATTTCATCGGTCGATGCCCATTTAAATGCCAAACAAATCGTAGACTATTTTGTACAATTACAAGAAGCTAAAAGTTTTATAGATTTTTCTAAGGGGGATGCGAGTGCGTATTTAAGAGGTGTTTCTTTTCAAGAAGCAGTTACCTGGGATGATTTCAAAGTTAGGTTACGCGCGGTCTATGGGGGTGAAGAAGCCTTGGATGTAGTATTAACGTTAAGAAATACACTTAATCAAGCCACTATGAATTGGCTTAATGTTATTGAGAAAACAGCTCTCATAGCTGATAGGCTTAATGAACATCAAGATATTTTAGGTAATTCCACTTGGGTTACTAGAGATAACACCTCCGTGAAAGATTTTTTACGATTAATGTATTTAACTTGCAAGACACTTATGTTGCCTGAAGCTTTAGTGCGGTGTTTTGATAAAAAGTTAACGCCTGCAAGTACAGAATTGGATGTATATAAACAGATAACGAAACACATGGCTAAGTGTCCAGACCTCGATCCCGTGTTAACTCAAGTTTTTGCAAAGAATGAAACTAAGCCACAACAAGTAAATGTAGTTAATAATAGTCAAGTTGCGGGAATGACGTATTATAATTGCAAACATCAAGGTCACTTAATCGCGGACTGCAGAACGAAATTCTGTTCGATACATAATAGTTCGACTCATTCATATAGACAGTGTTACTCGTGTAAGACACAACAGAATCCTAGAAATACACAGTCAAATCCACAGTCAGTTCTATATGGAAATAAAAAGAAAAAATCCTCATTTTAACAATAAGAAGAAACAGCGAAACGTCAATGTAGTTCAGAATTGGAAACAAACAAACACTTCTTCAAATAACGCTGAGCCTGGGTCGTCAAACCAGACCTCACAAGGTCAGACTAATTTTCAGAATGTGCAGAGCAAAGCAAATACCACATAATTAACTCCAGTGGGGAAGAGAGTGATGTTGGGTCAAGGTCATTCATGTCAACATCAATAGTATTGAATAATAAATTTAATGTTTTATCAGATCATTGTGAGGCAATAAATTTTCCTATAAAACACACGGCCGAATTAAGTAAAACAGTGTATGCTTCCGTAGATTTGCAACGAATTCATACAATAATAAGCCAAAATGAGTTAAGACTAACCTTATATGATGTAAATTTAGAACACAAATCCTTTACGTTATTTTTTTATTCTGGTAGTCCACGTAATATCATGGATTTGAGGACATATCATTTGTTGTTTTCGAGCTTTCCGATAGAAAAATCCGGAGTAAGACTCTCGGGTATAGGAAATAATGAATTAAATGTCATAGGCATAACTCATGTTCAATTCAAAGTCGGTAAACGCACGTTTGCCGATACATTTGTTGTTGTACAAAACATTGATATGTATCCAGCTGTAATTATAGGATACCCATCTATGGGAAATCAAAACATTATCTTAGCCCCTGCCAAGCATGGCGTGTATATCAAAGGAAAATTCTATAAGTCTTCTAATACCTTAAAATCAGTTTTGGATAAAAAGGAGACGACAAATGTAACCGTAACGTACGTTGAAGAACCAATAACTTGTCTCACTAATAAAGAAATAATATACGCGACCCAGCAGAATTCTCGTTCACCCGTAATATCATCTTGCACGCAATCTATCGAGCCAAACCTACCTTCGAATTTAATAGTGCAATTAAAGAAAACATTACCGGGATCTGAAATATTAATCCTTTCCGACACTTTGTAAACTAACGGACTGTCTGTCACACAAGCTATTTATACAATAGGCTCACATCAACAATGTAATATTGAAATCTCTAATCATTTAAATAACACTTTAGTAATTCACAAAAATACACATATCTTGGATGTAGAAGTTTATAAACATCGTATTCTTACCGTTGCTGAAATCAATCACGCTCAATCAGTTGCGGATGAATCCCTTTTGCAATCTATTAAAAATAAAATCAATAAAGACATTCAAGACGAAGAAATTCAGCAGAAAATTTTTGGACTTTTAACTAAATATCATGATGTTTTTTCCACTAAGGATGGATCCTTAGGAAAAACAGATGTGATCGAGCATCAAATAAGGTTGAAGGACAAGCAGAAAATTATCTATGTACCCTCGTACAGACTCCCTATGAAATTCCAGAATGAAATAAATGATTAAGTAGGTAAAATGCTAGAAGAAAGAGTCATTAGGAAATCAAACAGCCCTTATAATTTTCCATTAATAGTTGTACCGAAAAAAGATCGAACATGGCGTATCTGCGTAGACTTCCGTCGTCTAAACGAGGAGACGATCCCTGATCGATTCCCAGTGCAATGTACAGACTATATTTTGTCTTTGTTAGGTCAGAATAAATATTTTACCAGTTTGGACTTAATTAAAGGCTTTCACCAGATATCATTAGAAGAAGATAGTATCCCATACACAGCCTTCAGCACAGCCAGGGGACATTGTGAATTTTTACGGATGCCTTTTGGTTTAGGTTGTGCTCCCATAACATTTACAAGAATGATTAACATAGTGTTTGGAGACTTGTTAGGGGATATATTGCATGCCTATATGGACGATCTTGTAATCTTTTCCAACACCTTAGAAGAACATTTACGTAAGTTAGAAGTAGTACTACAGAAATTAAGACAACATAACTTATGGGTAAAGATTAGTAAGTGTGAATTTTTCAAAACAGAATTAATATATTTGGGTTTCATGGTGTCAAGCTAAGGTCTTAAAGTAGTCCATGATAAGGTGTCTGCTATGCGTAATTTTCCCATACCTACTAATGTCAAGGGAATACAGCAATTTCTGGGTTGTAGTGGATATTACAGGCGTTTTATACGCAACTATTCAATAATAGCCGCTCCTTTAACTGATCTTACGAAGAAGGGAGTAGATTTCATATGGTCTAAGCATCATCAATAGGCGTTTAATACCTTGAAAGATGAACTGTGTAGTTCTCCTATCTTAAAATTTCCTGACTTCGGTAAGGAATTCTTTATTGCAACAGGCGCCTCAGACTTAGGAATAGGAGGGGTATTGCTTCAGCAATATGATAAACAATTTTTCCCGATAGCTTTTTATTCTCGAAAACTGAGAACTTCCGAAAGTAAGTATGCAGTAATAGACAAGGAAGGGCTAGCTATTGTTAATTCACTAGTGCATTTTAAGTTCTTGATATACGGTTATCCCCTTAAGGTTCTTACTGACCATAAACCACTAACCGAGTTCTTTAAAGGCTTCTACCAGAGCTCTAAACGAACTCGGTGGCATTTGATCATTCAAGATTTTGGCGCAAGAATCAGGTATTTACCTGGGAAAGCAAATATCATTGCGGATGCATTATCACGCAACCCCGTGTCATCTTGTACGGAGCCTTTAGCTGAATTAATAGATATATCAACATCCATGCCTATTGTTAAAACAATATCTGAACAAGAAGATTTAAGCTGGAGCGCTGAAGTATTATAGACTGAGCAAAGAAAAGATCAGAAAAATAGAAACAATTATAAATGCTTTGAAAGCCAATCATAAGGAAAAGGGATATATAAAGTATAAGCAGCAGAATTATATAATCAAAGATAATATTCTGTGTACGACCGTGACAAGGAAAACCCGCAATACACCACATGTAACTAACAACCAGGTAGTAGTACCAATCTCACTTATTTCCACTGTCCTGAATTGGTTGCATGCAAATCCATTACATGGACACCCGGGGTTCTCGTTAATGTCACAGAAAGCCAAATCATTGTTTTATTGGCATACAATGCTTACAGGTATAAAAAGACACATAGCTAATTGTCGCACATGTCAGGAAAACAAAGGGCATACGAAAACACCTGCCAGCCTAGGGGCTTATCCCGTGCCCAATCAACCCTTTGAAAGAATACATTTAGATTTGTTAACAGGATTTTACGAGTCAGACAGAGGAAATAAGCACCTTTTAGTAATTGTAGATGCTTTAACTTGATATACAGAACTAATAGCGCTTAAAACTAAAACTGCGATTGAATGCGCTAGGAAGTTTTACGAGTGTTACATTTGTAAACACGGAATAACACACATGATAATCTCAGACTCGGGTGGGGAATTTAATAATCACTTTCTTACCTCATTGTGTGAATTCCTTAGCATAAAGAAAATAAATACCATGATATATCACCCAGAGTCTTTTGGGCTAGTGGAAAGAGAGAATAGGAAGGTTTTAAATATATTAAGAGTAAAACTAGGGGGATCAGACCCCAACTGGGATATTGCAATACCTGCGGTACTGAGTACTCTGAATCATTCATATCATATATCAATTAAAATGTCACCGCATGAAGCATTGTATGGTACCCCAGTTAGAACGCCTTTCCATGTATTAACGCCTACAACCAATCTCAAATCCTTTAAAAGAATGTATAAATGCAAGCAAAAGTCGATATGATATCCTTCGAAAGAATTTAGAAGAATCACAAATCATAATGAAAAGGAGTCATGATAAAATAGCGAAGCCAACTAAAACATATACAGTGGGTGATAATGTATATATACAGGTTAATATACGTAAAGGACTCATTTATAAACTAACACCTAAGTTTGAAGGCCCATTTAACATTTTGGAAACATTAACGTCCAATAGGTTTAGAGTTCAAAACGTATCCCAACTCACGGATGAGAGAATAGTACCATTGGCTCACATAAGAAATAAAAAAAAAAAATTAAAAAAGGGAAAGAAGTGAGAGAAAAATTTTCATTTGTATGATTAAAAGTGTTCTTAATACAGGAGTAATTGCATATATTTTTCTCGTTACAGGTTTCCAAGATGAATTTTATGTTTTTGGGAGTGATATTGTTCGCTCAGACATTTTTCTCGTGTGGGACTAGCTCTAAAACTTAAAGTATAGATTTTAAATATGGCACTAGAGTTGAAAGACAAGAAGACATTTTTATTACATCGAGCAACGTAGTTGTAGAAGTGCATATGCAAGCAATTTTTCTTCCAGGGAACGATGTCACTAGCTTAAAAAGCGCCATTTCATGGTTTGCTGTCTCATTAGATAAGTTGCATAGAAGACATTTTCGTTTGACTACAGAGAGTTCGCTTGGATCGACACTAAAAGTTGGAGAGATGCTATCTGATGACTTGCAAAATAAGACTTATGAGACCGAATCTTTGGCTCGTGACCTTTTGATGTGGACTGTAGGGCACGAACATAAAGAAAGATGAAACCCGTTTATTTTTGCTGCATTAAACATCTTTGGGTCTATTGCAAGTTTAGGTTTAGGAATTTCCAATCGTCTTGAGATTAGTAATCAAAATAAGAAAATTGAGTTCTTGACTCATGAAGATGAATTGATTATGTCAGAACTAAGGAATCAGTGAGCTTCAATCAATCAAATTATGGATTTAGTAAATGAATATTCAAGTAATATCAGTCAGATTATGGAAGTACAGGATTTGTTGACAACGTTAACGTATTATGATTCAAAAATAGATCACATACGTAACAGAATTGCACATTTCATTGAGAAATCCAAAGATTATGTAGAAGCTATCACTTTAGCAACTAAAGGTGTACTGTCGCCCCATTTGTTGCCTATAAAATACCTAAAGTTAGTTCTGGAGAACGGAAGGGAGAAACTAGGCTATGTTCCTTTGTTAGACGAACGTAGGTTAGAATTTTATTACAGTCTAATTACAGTAAGCGTTGAAAATAACAAGATTATGATTACAATTCCCTTTGATGCCTGGCAATCTTACAGGATATCACCATTTCCGACTTTCATGACGAATCACTCAAATCCAGTAATATCCAGTTTGACAGGACACGTATTGATTTCCCCAGACAAGGAAACATATACGTTCATTAAACACTTAAATCAATTAACTCACTGTTCAGACGCAATGGATAGAAAAATATGTACAGCTGACTCCTTTGAATTCCATAAAAACTTAATGGATTCATGCGAGTTAGGTCTAGTGCTAGACGGTGCTCTCTCCCATACAAGTGAAAATTGTCTGGATAAGCTTTATCCCTTTGACAATAATGAGTTCAATTGCAGACTAAACAACGGCTCATGGATACGATACGACAAGGACAGCTTCAATATATCATGCCCGAACGGAACCACG
>NC_090747.1:24892599-24897588 GCF_036898095.1 Palaemon carinicauda
GGTAGATAGATAGATAAATTTATAATTATATATATATATATATATATATATATTTATATATATATATATATATATATATATATATATATTATATATATATATATATATATATATATATATGTATATATATATATATATATATATATATATATATATATATATATATATATATATATATATATATATATTACATGAGAATGCATGAAATACTACATAAAATTAGGCTCAATATATATAAAAGAAAAACAGAAATTATGAGAACATCATTGGTAGGAGAAGGAATTTATGAGGTGGAATCATTTCAATATTCATGAATTTTGATCTCTAATACAGAATTGGTGTTTAATGAAAGATTTAACTAAGCAAATCCGACAACGGCTAGGTTAAGCAAAATTTGGAAATCAAAATGCATGAATTTACTTCAAAAAATCATTCTATACATCAGTTTTGTTAGATCACTGTTACTCTATGGATATGAGACATGGAGAGAAAATGAAATAATAGTGAACAGATTTGGTTTATTGGAAAACAAACTCCTTAGAATAACATTGGGAGTTAAATGGCAGGACATGGTTAGAAATGAAACTATATGAGAGATTACCCTAGTACCATATGTGGATGAGATCAATGCGATGTATAGATAGAGAGAGTTTGTGCATGTTTTACTCCTCCATATAGGTTAGGTCACAAAGCTTTCAACTGACCACTTTAGGCGGTAGAAGAGTTAGAAGACTCAGGCCTATATGGCTGAGTACTCTGAAGCATGAAGTTGGAGATGATGAGTGGTTAATATTGATTTAAAAGCCCAACCAAGATAGGGGTGACTGGCTATATACATCCGATGCCCTTTGCATCAATAGATGTAAGACGCAATGATGATTATATATATATATATATATATATATATATATATATATATATATATATATATATATATATATATATCTTCCAATTTGGTTGAAGTCCGCTTAGTACCTCTCAAACATTCTTTCATCAACCACCAATGGGTACGCTGCACTCACATGATCATCTGGAATACCAAATGTTATTGAAAGTTTCTTCTTGTCAACATAACGTTGTCATTAATCAGTGCTTATTTCCTCAAACATTTCTGTCTCCTGGTTGGTGCTGCTAATCGATATTTAGACAAAATGGACTCATAATCCTCGACAACTCTTTTACCAGACCCGTTCAACCTTACACTTCACATTAGCATACGCTGAAATACCCCCAAATCCTCACATCTTACCTCTGAGTCATTCAACCAGAACTTTGTTAAACGCTCATGGTTCCCGCGATGAACGGAATTTATCCCCATAGAAAGATGACTGTGCCCCCAGTATTTGCCAGATTCAGGAGTCTGCTTATGAATTGATTGACAGCTGCTGAATGAGCGATCGGTGAAATGGAATAAAATCGCTTTTTTTTTCAGAAGGCCTGAAGCCTATGGTTTACAACCCCTCACATACTTCTGATGAAAGGTGGCTCCCTGCACCCAAATGCTGAATACAGTCGTCATTGAATGCAGACAGATTCCTAGCACTACCCTATCCCCAGCATTGCTGAAGATGCCTTCTTATTTGCGCAAAGCGAAAGTGTTTTGCACTCTTGACTTCCTGGATGGGAGTTATCTGGTGTCTATGAACCAAGAAGTCACCCCAAGACCCTTATCACCATTCTATACATCATATAGACATACAATTACTTTTATTTTGGCCATTGAAATGCTGGGTTCTCTTTTGAACATTTTATGGATGGCACCTTACAAGATCTCCCCTTCTGCACATGTTATGTGAATGACATACTTGTGCTCTCCTCCTAGAAAGAGTTAGACCTCCCTCACCTATGCATCATCCACGAGAGCCGAAAAGAGTATGCCCTTTTTTTTTTTGGTATAACAATATTACTTTGATGCCAGTGAAGTATTGTTCTTACGGCACCAAACAACACACCTCTCTGGAATAGTATCATTATTCAGAAGTTTTGCATGCCTTGACCCTCAAGGCTCTGTATGAATTTTTTGTCATGATTAACTATTTTCATCGGTACTTACCACCCATCGCCACTGCTCTTACAACCAACTCTCTTTGTATCCCCTAAAGACAAGCCAAAACACCTGATATGAGGTTCTCTTCAGGAAGAAGCCTTTTGTAACTCAAATAAATCCCTATCAACCGCTTCTGCACTTACCATTACTCTGTGACAGCCACGTTGCTATTGGTGCGGTACTCGAGCAGGTGGTCAATGGTTTGCCCTGCCCTTTGTCCTTCTTTAGTAAAAGACTGTCAAAGACCCTGCCCTTTGTCCTTCTTTAGTAAAAGACTATCAAAGACGGAATTCGGTTACTATACCTTTGATCGAAAACTTCTTGCAGTGTATTTAGCTGTCTGACACTTTCAACACTTCTTACAGGGTTCGTTTATCTTTCAAATAGACCACATATCCTGGGTGGATACATTCACTCCAGAGTACCACCTGGTCTGCCAGTCAATGCCATATCTCTACGCCGTAGCTGAAAATAACTGCATCCTTCAACACGCCCCTGGAAATATGAATCTGTTTGCTGATGCCCTGTCAAGAAACACATTGGCGGCCATTCACCTGCAATTATATTACATCACCTTCAAAGAAGCCTGCCTAAAAGATCCAGAGTACTAAGTCTGCAGTACATACTCCATATCCTTCTGTTGGGGAGACGTCCCCCTCAACAACTCGAATACCGTCGCCTCTGAAAGCGTAGTACTGGTAGGCCGCACACTTGGATACGTGTTCCAATGCATTGACTGGTGTTTCAGTAAATACATGTCCAGTACTATCCCTCACACTGATCTACTTTACAGCTACGGAAGACAAAGTTAATTTGGCACTGCATTATTAAGGATGATAAGGATTGGGTTCACACTTGTATATCATGCCAAACTACAAAGTCTCATCAACTCAAGAAGTCAGGAGTGGGAACCTTTCCTAAACTTCAAAGCTGTTTTTCCCACATTTACTATAATGTAGTAATTACTATCCACATCACAAGGACACTGTTATCTGTATATTCTCATTATTACTCCACTTTTTGGCTTTTATCCATCCCCGATCCAACTCTAACATCTGCCCCATGTACTCCAAGGATGGGTTGCAAGATTTGATATCTATGAACACATTACTCTTGACAGGAATATTACTTTCACCACTCAATATTGGACATCATAGGTGAATCTTCTTTGCATTATGCTACATTAGACAACCACCTACACCCATGAAACCATTGGAATGGTTGGACGCTTCCATTGCAACCTCAAAGCATTCTTGATGTCCTGCTGCAATGAATCCAACTGGTCTACTCAGCCTTACCTGGTCCTCCAGTGAATAAGGACCACTCCTTATGATGCCCTAAAGGTTTCAGCAACTAAATTGCTGTATGGCACCCTGTTGGGCATGCCTGCTGACTTTGTTTCTGTCTGCAATATTCTCCTACAATCTCCATTTCCTTCATCATGTTTCGGATAAATTCATTCCCTACTGCCAAACTTAAAAGCTCCAGCGAAGCACTACATACCATAAGATTTAAACTCCATAACACTTACAGTATCTTTGTGTGCATCAACACTTATAAGCCACTACTGACATACCTTCACACGGGCCCTTCCCTTATTATCTGTTGCAACCAAAGTGTTTCTCAACTATCCTTCGCGCCAAATAAAGACTGGATGTCCATTGATCGCCAAAAAATGAAAATTTCCTGAAGGATGACCCACCTGCAGTTCGGGTCTCTAAGGTAGGGCACTCTATTTCAATTGTATGTCAGTTTTATTTGCCAATTTATGTTATGCAGCTGTATTTCATAAATACCCATACATGAAAAAGCAATTTCAGATGAAGGTTAGGTAATATCTGGCGTGCCACAAGGTACAGTATTAGCTGCACTACTGTTTGTTATTATGATATCAGACATAGACTGTGATGTTAAAAACTCTGTAGTGAAAAGTTTCGCCGATGATACAAGAATAAGTAGAGAAATCACTTGTGATGAAGTCAGGAACTTACTACAAAGAGATCTAAACAATATATATGAATGGGTGGAGATAAATAGGATGATAAATTTGAATCAATGAATTATGGAAACAGAAAAGGAATGGTATATGCATACAAAGGTCCTAATAACGAGACAATCACAAACAAGGAAGCAATTAAAAACGTTGGTGTAATGTTAAATAGGAATTTGTTATGCAACACCCAAATAGCAACACTGTTGGCTAATGTAAATAAAATATGGGAATGTTATTCAGACACTTTAAAACAAGAAAATCTGAACACATGATTATGCTTTACAAAACTTATGTACGTAGTACACTTGAGTACTACAATGTATGATTGTACCCACACTACCAAAAGGCTGTTGCACAAATCGAAAGTGTAAAAAGGTCCTGTACTCCTAGAATAGAAGAAGTTAGGGACCTTGACTACTAGGAAAGACTGAAATTTTTAAAACTATAAAGTCTAGAAAGGAGAAGAGAATGCTACATGATAATACAAGTATGGAAGCAAATAGAAGGAATTACTGAAAACATCATGGAGCTGAAAATATCAGAAAGAGGAAGCTGAGGTAGCTTAATATGGCCAAAAACTATAAAAGGAAAACTAAGGAAGGTGCACAGGACATTAATCCACTACGCACCAGCATCGATGATGCAGCGACTATTTAATGCGCTGCCAGCTCATCTATGAAACATATCAGGAGTGAGCGTAGATGTGTTTATGAATAAGCTCGATAAATACCTAAGATGAATCCCAGACCTTCCAAGACTGGAAGATGCAAAATACACCGGAAGATGCATTAGCAACTCTCTGGTGGATATACGAGGTGCCTCACACTGAGGGCCCTGGGGAACCCAAACATAGAATAAGGCAATAAGGTAAGGCTCTCGCTCTCTCTCTATATATATATCTATTTAATCTTACTAACTCTGAGTATCTCTATCTAAGTACATTAGCAGT
>NC_090747.1:24907611-24912611 GCF_036898095.1 Palaemon carinicauda
TGCTGATCACGGTCCAGCAATCATTTACGTAATTTTCTGAGTTTATGTAAAGTATTATAGTGATTAATACTTTAAAGAAATTTCCCTTTTCCCCACGGAGGAAAAAGAATTAACCAGCTCCCCTCGTATTAAATTTAGTTTTCTTTTCTCTCTTTTCTCATTTTGTTATTGACTAATATATTTTTCATTATTAGATATTTCATATATCGTACTAAAATCAAAGAACTGTTGGCCAAAAATCTAGGAGCTGTTTATTTTCTTGTAATGAAAGGGAGATTTCATAAAAGAAAATTATTCTGTTTTCTATATTATTTGTGATAATAATTTGTTTTTATTATTATTTATATTCATCATCTCCATATTACTATTTTCCTAAACTGAAGGGAAGTAATGGGAATGCTCTCCAAAGTGTTGAAACAAAATTAGTTAAATGCAATTGGATTAGTTATGCATTACACTTGATATCAAAATATCTTAAATCTCTTTTCATCAAAATTTTATTTCAACAGCTATAGCTGTGAATGTTTACAGCTGTTGACAGACTTAAGAAAAAGATATGGCGTTAGTTTGTTTTGAGGTATAAAGTACTGAATCCTTTAAATATGCGTTATAAAAACTCTACAAAGAGAAAAAATATTGTAATGCGACAAACCAAAAATTAGGGGAGAGAGAGAGAGAGAGAGAGAGAGAGAGAGAGAGAGAGAGAGAGAGAGAGAGAGAGAGAGAGAGAATGGTAAAGAAAGCAATCAATGATAAAGGAGAAAACATAAATAATGACAAATGACACAACAATTTTACCAACAGATCTATAGATAGAGGATTGGAAGTACAGAGAAAAGGTACAATTTTCATCCAAGTGTTTCAATAAAACTTTTCATAGAAAAGATATGTATGTCATGCTAATTATATTAAGAATGTATCGTTTAGATAATTTGAAAGATTTTGTAGCAAGATACTATTTTGGTTATGGGAGTTATCCATGTGACGGTAGGGAGAAAAGTTACTAGTATTTTTTTCAAAAGTAATATGATCACAGCTATTCACCATGTCTACGGAGAGAAGGATTTGGAAGATCTTAAACAGGGCAGTGTTCAAACAATTAGCAGTAACTGTTCTAGACAGTAAAGAACTCTCCGGTGAGACGTAGAGCCATAAAGAAAACATGGGAATTGATGAGGACCAATAATCGTCAGGTAAACCAGGTATAATTTCCAATATTACTTTTTAGACAATTATACTTATAAACAAGAAAAGACTGCATCAACTACGGGAGGGTGTCCTTGCACCTGAAAAGTTAGCATATACTATATATATATATATATATATATATATATATATATATTCTTTTCAGTAAGCTTAATATCATGTTAAGCATACAAAGTACTGTCATAAGCTCCCTTCTAAACAAAAAGAAAAAAAAATCTTTTGCATATAGTATTAATATATACATTCGTTTTTCAGGGACTTCAGGACATTTACTATTTAGAAATTTACTAATAATTTTGTCAAAATGGCATGAGAAGTAACAGTTTTATTTTGATATATGTGTTTTTGAGTGAAATCTTTAAATAGAACTTGTCCTAGTTTAAAGACAGAAATATGTTCTAGATGATGGTGTTTTGATAGAGTTCATGCTAAATGATCGGGGAAAATTTCTATAAAAAATGCGAATAACAGTGAATATCATTTTCTCAAGATATCTGTAAGAAATCCTATATTAGAGCATTAAATATATATGGCAAGAGATGGTAGCTGATTATCTCTTTCTATGTCCATGTTTGGTAAAATTCTATTCACATATTCCAAAACACTGCCAACATGTGATTTTTCTCTAAACAGGAAAAATATATCCCCAACTTATCCCCTATAAAAAAGGACGTAATTCTTGTGGACACTGTTTGAGATATATATCTTCCAACTGTCACACGAATATATTGTCGAATGTTGACTAAAGGCGACCCCATTGCCATACCTTAAAGCTTTTTGAATACCTTGTTATTAGAAACAAAATTGTATTAACAGCTGAAAGTTCCAGATTTCTTTAACTGTCTTAGTCAAAGATATTTAATTTGTTATTTTCGGAAGTCAAAAGCTTGAAAATTATAATTTTGTTCGTTTGTATGAGAATGATGTATATGGTAGTGAATTTTGTAGCACGTATACTTTCAAAGCCACCTGCCCTGCATGAAATGGAAGAAAAACAATGGTAAAATAGTCGTTTAAAATTAAATAATCTTTTACCATAAATTCATCCATTTTAAAAATATTTTCGACATATCACTTTTCATTTAATTGTACATCTCTAAGTGTTGCAATCTACATTGAAATATTTAATCGAATAATAAAAGTATCGGAACCTTTGATGTAATTCATTTGTATACATTTTTTTTATAACGACACCTACATCTTGTGATTGTTCTTTTTTTTCAGACAAAAGATTCGGTATACAGTATACAAGATATTCCATGTTCATGAATCACTTAATGTGTTAAAAATATCCTCATCACTTAATAAAGATATCAAAAGAGTTATACGTCCGCATTGTTGTTTCAAACCTTTTACACTATTCTGTACTGAGCGGGAAATAAAAAAGACAGGATGCAAGTCTCTCCCCATTAACTTACAGCTTCAAGAGAGATATAGACACACTAGGTCATTTTATGAACCGAGGTCTTCTCCTTTCCCATGTTTTGGGGAATATTTTATTATCATTATTATTATTAATATTATTATTATTATTATTATTATTATTATTATTATTATTATTATTATTATTATTAGCCAAGCTAAAGTTGTAAAAGCAAGATGCTATAAGCCCAAGGGCTCCAACAAGGAAAAATAGCTCAGTGAGAAAAGGGAATAAGGAAATAAATAAATGATGAGAATAAATTAACAATAAATCATACTAAAAACAGTAACATCGTCAAAACAGATATGTCCTATATAAACTATTAACAGCGTCAAAAACAGATATGTGATATACAAACTATAAAAAGACTCGTGTCATCCTGGTCAACATAAAAACCTTTGCTCAAACTTTGAACTTTTGAAGTTCTACTGATTCAACTACTTGATTAGGAAGATCCTTCCACAACTTGTTAACAGCTGGAATAAAACTTCTAGAATACTGTGTAGTATTGAGCCTCGTGATGGAGAAGGCGTAGCTATTAGAATTACCTGCCTGCCTAGTATTACAAACAGGATAGAATTGTCCAGAGAGATCTGAATGCAAAGGATGGTCAGAGTTATGAAAAATCTTATGCAACATGAATAATGAACTAATTGAACGGCGGTGCCAGAGATTAATATCTAGATCAAGAATAAGAAATTTAATAGACCGGAAGTATCTGTCCAACAAATTAAGGTGAGAATCAGCAGCTGGACACCCGACAGGAGAACAATACTTAAAACAAGGTATAATGAAAGAATTAAAACACCTCTTCAGAATAGATTGATCACCGAAAATCTTGTAAGACTTTCTCAATAAGCCAATTTTTTGTGCAATTGAAAAAGACACAGACCTCACATGTTTCTCAAAAGTAAATTTTCTGTCGAGAATCACACCTAAAATTTTAAAAGTCATACAAATTTAAGAAACATTATCAATACTGAAATCCGGATGTTGATGAGCCACCGTCCTTGACCTACTTACAATCATACTTTGAGTTTTGTTAGGATTCAGCTTCATACCCCATAATTTGCACTTTGCACAAATTTTAGGTAAATCTCTATTATGGGATTCCCCAACCCCAGATCTACAATTCAGGGGATGGAAATGTTGCAAAGAGAATAGCATCATCTGCATGTGCAACAAGCTTGTTTTCTAGGGCAAACCTTACGTCATGCGTATATAGCCTAGTATGAAAAGTAATGGGCCAAGAACACTACCCTGTGGAACACCGGCTATCACATTCCTATACTCACTATGGTGCCATTCAACAACAACTCTTTGAGATCTATTACTTAAAAAAATCAATAATAATGTTAAGAAACGACCCTCCCTCTCCCAACTGTTTGAGTTTGAAAACAAGGGCCTCATGATTAACATGGTCAAAGACAGCAATAAAATCAAGGCCAATCATACGAACTTCCTGACCCCAATCAAGGGATTCCTGTACAGTATTGGAGATTGTAAAAAGGGCATCACATGCTCCAAGGCCTTTACTAAAACCAAATTGCTAACTAGGGAGTAGATGATTACCTTCAGCAATCCTATTAAGACGTTTTGCCCAAATATGTTCAAAAACTTTATATAATATGGGAGCTATGGAAATTGGGCGAAAATCAGTGGGACTTGAGCTACCACAAACACATTTACATAGAGTAGTAACATTACTAATTCTCCAACAAGTGCTAAAAGCTCCTCTTCTTGCTTACTTGCACAAAATAACAGATAACTTTGGAGATGACAAATCTGCGGTCTTTATAAAAAACAAAGGAAAAATACTATTTGGGTCTACACCTTCATAAGCAACAAGGTCCATCAACAGAGCTTCAATCTCACGAGATTGAAAAGCTAAACTAGTTATTTTAGCCTCATGAAAACAGGCATGAGGAAGTTAAGGTTTTTCATTACTCGGTTTACTGTCAAAAACATCTGCCAAAAAGGGTTGCCTTTTCCTTCGGACAGTGAATGACTGAGCCATCTGGTTTAAGTAAAGGAGGAACAGTTTCATCTACACCAAAGATTGCAGATTTAGGGGTAGACCACCATTTATGTTCCTGAGTTGTACCATAAAGTGTTTATTTTATGGTTAAATTATACTCCTTTTCAGTTGAGGCATAAACTCTCTGAGCAAAAGCTCGAAGCTAGTTATAGTTGTTCCAAGTCAAATCTAATCTGTTACCCTTCCAAAGATGATAGGCTACCAGCTTCTCCAAATAAGCATGTCTACAATCATCATTGAACCACGGTTTGTTATTCACTACGCCTATCAATTATGTTGACTAGATTCTCACTAGAGGTACAACAGGATCTACACTACTATATAATTGTGACC
>NC_090747.1:24927611-24932611 GCF_036898095.1 Palaemon carinicauda
CCGGGGGGTACTCCCACGTGGCGCCTGGGGGGGAGGTTAGAGGGGACTAGTGATAGTCCCTGCTGGCTAATGGTCGCCCGAGGAGGACGATGTAAATCGTCTCTGTGGAGACCTAAAACCTGCAACTTTAACTTTTTAATATATGAGGTCAAGTCAGATCTATTACGGTCGAATGAGATAGATTTTGACTTTTCAAATGGTACAATAGCCAAACCATTGTCTATTTTCTTATCGTTTCTTTTTTCATCGGAGAGATATTAACTTTGAATGCCTGACTACATAATCAAATAAAACGATATATATATATATATATATATATATATATATATATATATATATATATATATATATATATATATATATATATATATAATTGTATAAACATATACATATATATTTATATGTATATATATATATATATATATATATATATATATATACATATATATATATATATGTATATATATATATATATGTATATATATATATATATATATATATATATATATATATATACATATATATATATATATATATATATATATATATATATATATACATATATATATATATATATATATATATATATATATATATATATATATATATATATATATATATACGTATATATATATATATATATATATATATATATATATATATATATATATATATATATATATATATATATATATATTCTGACTTTAGAGCACTCTCCTCATTAATATCGGGAATATTGTTCAATGAGAGTTGGAGCGTAACTTGCCATAATTAGCGAGTCACTTGAATAGTCACAATACAAAACTCCTTTTGATCCGTTCACAGGTTTGTTTTAAATTAGGGTTTTTTTTTTTTCGCTGCATAGATTGGATTTATGAAATCGGTTCAAATGATCCAGCGTTTGGGACTGGTAAGACATCCAGCGCCCAAATGCAGTTGGGGAAAATCCCGCAAAAGCATTTTGAAATAAATTTTAAGGAGTGGGAGAGCTAGATGGAATAAAATAAGCTGAAGTGTTATTATAATAAAGGGCTAAAACTCTTAAAAAGCAGTTTTGGTTGATGGTAGGCAGCGAAAACCATTTGATAATGCCTACAGTGAAACATATGGTATCGCCTGATGGCTCTTCCCATAAGGGGCTTTTTTTTTTTTTGTATGGAAACAGGTGGGAAGTGAATTATTTTATCGCTTTCTTTTTCAAATTACTCTGCGTCTGATAATGAAATAGTTCTGCGTGAGAAAAAAAAATAATTGCGGATTAAAGAAATATAATGAATTGTGGGACCCTCACTATTTAAAAAATATATATGTATAAAACTAATAAATCACTTATAAATATGTGATATTTTTCCGTAAAAACTATCTCCTTAATGATTAAATGAACTTACCTGGACTTGATGCACGAAGAAATCCTAGTAAACATAATAAAAATTCCCAGTGAATTTAAAATGATACCTCAAATGCTAAGTGTAAAGTAATGTTTTGGTTCTTCCACATAAAATAACATTGTTTTTCAGAGGTCGTCCACTGGCATATTTACAGCATAATCCTTTATTTAACACATAGGAAATGACAATTCTGTCCTCACTGAAATGAATAATGAACTCACTTCCGATGCCAACGGAACTGGGATAATTCGTGGCTTTTTGATATTTCATGAGGAAATGCCAGCTCTAAACTGTTTGGTAATTCAGAAATGTTAGGCTTTGTGAAAAGCATTAGATGAAAATAAAAGTTATATCACACAAATAATCCCTTTGTTTTTTCATTGCAATCCCAAATCCTCTCGAAGATTATTGTACTGATTATTGCAACCAGTATTTCCCTAATTGGTGTAAATAGCTCGTAAATTGTTTTTATTGGCATATATGTATGAATACTTTATTTTTCTATTTGTATATTTGATTCTCTTAATTCTGTAATATAAAGTTTTCCAGTGAGTACTAAAATAAATCTTACATATGTAGTCATGGAAAATATGTCTATATTTGTTTTATGTCTACATGTTGATAAGTCGAGTATCACGTCTACGAATGGTTTTCTATGTACATATACTGTATATTTGAGTTTCACATCAATTAGGTACTGTTTAATCACTATTTAACTCACGGTAATAGTTAATAGATTGGAAAGTACATGTATTCATTCAATATATATATATATATATATATATATATATATATATATATATATATATATATATATATATATATATATATATATACACACACACACACACACACACATATATATATATATATATATATATATATATATATACATATATATATATATATATATATATATATATATATATATATATATATATATATATATATATATATATATAGTACGGTTGCACACACACACGTGCACACACACACACATATATATATATATATATATATATATATATATATATATATATGTATATATATATATATATATATATATATATATATATATATATATATATATACATATATATATGTCATCTCTTCTTACGCCTATCGACGCATAGGGCCACGGTTACATTTCTATTATGAGCTTTTAAATCCATTCATGTACATCTTGCTCCTCAAACTCTTCTAATGACTTGTGGAGCCCAGTTAAAGGATTGTTCAAGTAAACTCTCTTTGGGAGAGCAAAGAGCATGGCCAAACCATCTCCATCTACCCCTCAGCATGATCTCATACACATATGGTACATGAGTAATCTCACTTATAGGAAAATAAACCTCTTTCAATAAATCAGTTCTCTGAAGAAGTATCACGAAACTGGTAAGGACTTAATCTTGTATTTCTTATTTTCATTTTACCTGTATATATATATATATATATATATATATATATATATATATATATATATATATATATATATATATATATATATATATATATATATATATACAAATCTTCCTCTTTCTTTCTCTCTACCTTAAATTCTGGTATTCAGTCTTACTTTTTATTTAGGTAGTTCTATGCAACAAAAAATCATAAATGTCCAAAATCTAATCGTGCAAATATCGAATATATCCTTTTATCACAAAAAGTCATGTGACTGTATCAGCGTTTCGAAGAAATTATTGTATCAGAATTCATTTCTAAAATGATCCGTCCCTTTGCTTTTGACACAATGAGTTCCACATTGCAAAATCGACGGAAACAACAAATGGTCATTTAGATGGAAAAAGAATAAAATCAATGAATCGCTTATTTTTGGCTCTCCTTTTTCAATAACATTAATCATCTTTTTCTCATTTGTTCAAGTTTCTGGTAAGTTGAGTCACATTCATGCTTTTTAATCATATATCTTTTTAAAATTGATTATGTTACTAAACTCAATTGGTATAGATAATTAGTTTTACTCGTTGAGGAATAAATAATCCCATTGTTTCCATTCAATATCAATAAATATAGCTTCTTAGTAAAATTCCAATTATTCATTTTTTTCCAATTTGTATATTCTCACTAAACACTAAGAGACAGAGTGACAGAAGGATGCATAAAAGGAGGACAAATTTATTGAAGAACGTATAGAAGATGAAACTATGGTAAATTACTGTAAAACTAGAAAGGACTCGGTAGAGCGCATACCTATGGCAATATCATGTTGCATATCACAAAATTGGTAATTGAGTCATGCACATCTTGGTACTAGTTACATACAAACTCATATAGAAATTTTCCGTAATATGTCGAAAAGACATTTTGACCTTTCCGTAAACTTGGCCTTCACATTTGACCCAATCAATCGTCAAATGAAATCAAATTGACCTTCGATCACGTTCAATCTTTCTACAAAATTTAATGATATTCGGCAAAATAGTTCATGAGTTATACCAATTACAAACACACACGTAGAGAAACAATCAAATAGACGCCTATCAAAACATATCCTTCGTAACGATGTTGGCGAAGGCAATCAGGAGAAACGGACGATACTAGATTTTACTGAAAAAATAAAAATAAAAGAAAATAATGGTTTCATACATTACAATTTAAGTAAGAATAATAAAAGTCCAAAAGAATATGATAAAACCACATGTTAAATAACAAAATAGTAATGACGGGTTAAATAACAACTGATTAATCAAAAACTATAATCTTTATTACTTCATTACCATTGCCATCATCTACTTTCATGTAATCCCTGAAAAGTCGAATGAATGTTGAATATCGATATTTCTCGATCCTTCCGTTGTTCAAATCGGACTGAATAGTGAGGCTTACACGACCACTAGGAAATATAGATTTGTGATGTGCAATGACCTCGGATTCGATTCCATATGGAGGGGTACCTTTTCTTGTGACAAATTGTGTTCCCAATGGTCTTGTATTTTCTCTACAGTTAAGCAGTTTGTGCACTCCCATCCAGGCTTCTTCACTTCTTTCTCCTTTGAAGTTAAAGATTTCACCATGGCGAAGGGCTTCATGCAAACTTGATGAGTTCTGGCTATATTACAGCGGGGTAAAAAAAAAAAAAAAAAAAAAAAAAAAAAAAAACCGTATTTATCATTAACATAAAATCTACTGTTAGCAAATAAATATGGAAGCCAGCCAAATCAATGCAATCACTGCATTAGACCTTTTTATAAATGAAGCTGTAACAGCTTTTCTTTGCAGTGAAATGAAAGAGCAATGAGGATTTTATTTACATTTGAGAAAATATTGTAGTAGGCCTAATCAAATGAAGCTAAGATAACCTTCGTACGATGTCTAAGATTTGTTAAAGATAAATTAAAAAGAAAAAAAATAATAATAATAAAAAGCCCTTCTTCGTTGTCTTAGATATTGTGAAATACCCCATTCCATTTACCTAAATAAATTCTTCTATATTTTTTCCATTGTGTGTCATTCAATTATGAAGGAGAACCTCCGGATACCTATCCGGTTACGGCTAGTTTTTTCTTTTGCCCACTCATACGCCGAATAGTCTGGTCTGTGCTTTACACATTTTTATTTTTCCTCATACATACATTATTATATATATATATATAT
>NC_090747.1:24937611-24942611 GCF_036898095.1 Palaemon carinicauda
TCCCCCAGACCTAAAATCGTAGTGGCCGAACAGCTTGCTTAACTCCGAGCCCGACTCAGGTGCTGGTTATCAAATCAGAGCACTGCACTGGGTGCTCTGCTCGGACTTACTCAAATCTAGACTACACCTAGCTTCGACAGCCAAGAGAGAAAAAGCAGCCTAACTCTGTCTTCCCCCTGCAGGCAAGTACCTCATCCAGCGGAAAAGCAATTCCCTTCTACATTAGATATGGAATCCGCCCACAAGAACCAATCAGCGACCGGCAAATTATACACACACGCAGACACAGATTAAACACTTCCAAACCCCCCCTATTTGGGAGAGTGTGGCTTCCAAGTGTACCTCTCCTGTTACATCCTCTCACCAGGACATGACAACTCCCTATACCCCCAACACAATGGACAGGAGTGATCATGCAGTCATACGTTTGATAATGCTTCTCGGGATGAGAAGAAAGAAATGTATATTTATATATGTACCCAGATGCTTGCTCTCTATTATATAGGTGAGATATATGCATGTAAGTACGTATTTTCTCTAGTAGTTTTTTTTCATGAAATTTCAAGCTATTTCAATAAACAAACAATCACTTCGACGCCTCTTCATAATACTGACTGAAAGAGAGTGAGAGCAGATAAGCTCCGTCTGTCAATACCTTTCATCACGGGTCTTCAACTGATAATAGCTTAGGATTCTTCAGAACTTCTGACAACCGCTTCCGAACCTTCCTACAAATTTTCTTTTTCTATCGAAGTATTTGATAACTTTCACAACAATAATTCTCTCTCTCTCTCTCTCTCTCTCTCTCTCTCTCTCTCTCTCTCTCTCTCTCTCTCTCTTGATATCGTTGAAGGTACCTGCTTTGGTGCAGGGCTAATGTTTTGACTCTGTGGGTGATACGTCTATTGGAGGTAGAATAGAGCAAGAGTTAGAGAGAAAATACACTCTATGAAATTGTGCATTTAGGAAAAAGAACTAGTAACTATGGTCAATTTTTTTTAGCGAGGCATATTTGCACCGATTAGCAGAGGTGCCCTTTTAGCTCAGAAAATTTCCTAATAGGTGATTGGTCGGAAGTATTTTTTTCCGAATACCATCATTGTTTTCAAATGATTACCAAGTAATGTGAATCAAAACTTATTTACCAATCAAAATTTTTCCCTTAGATATAGGTTTTGTCAATAAATAATGTTAAATAAATAAATATACTATAAGGTATCGTGATGGTAAATCTAAATTTGATAACAATACCCGCCGAAGTCAACGACAGGAGCTTGTTTTCTGATGCACGCTGCATAGTTTTGTTACTTTTCACATATTTCAACACAAATTGAGACAAATTACACTAAGAATAAAGAGAAACATGTTATTGTAAACTTACTTTGAATACCAGAATCTACTAAAAACGTGGAATTGATAGAATTAACTCGTGGTGAAAATAGCGGTTCGGTAAAAGCAAAACTCCCATAGAGTGGGTCCTGGGTAAAACGAGCATTCTACTGTCAGACACTAAAGAGAGAATGGAAGGGAGATTGTAACGGCCGTGAAATTATGATTTCGTCTTGCTTTCACCGAACCTCTGTTTTCACCATGAGTTAATTTTATCAATTCCACGTTTTTAGTAGATTCTGGTATTCAAAGTAAGTTTATAACCACAGGTTTTTCTTTATTTTTAGTGTAATTTGACTCAATTTGTGTTGAAATATGTGTAAAGTAACAAAATTATGCAGCGGGCATCAGAAAACAAGCTCGTGTCGTTGACTCCGGCGGGTGTTGTTATTAAATTTAGGTTTACCAACACGATACTTTATAATATATTTATTTATTTAAAATTACTTATTGACAAAACCGTATATCTAAGGGAGAAATTTAAATTAGTAAATGAGTTTTGATTCACATTACTTAGTAATCATTTGAAAACAATGATGGTATTCGGACAAAAATACTTCCGACCATTCAGCCATTGGGAAATTTTCCGAGCTAAAAGGGGGCACCCCTGCGAGTTGGTGCAAAGATGCCTCGCTAAAAAAATTGACTATAGTAGGAGAATGTTATGCTATGATATTTTCTGATGTTTATTTAGTGACGTGGAATAAAGCAATAAATAGAGAGAAATTTACTCTTATGAATTTCATGCCATGTTATTTTCTGTCGTCTATTTAGCGATGTGGAGTAAAGTAAGAGTCAAAGAGATGATATATTCTTTGGTATTGTTCATTCAAGAAAAGAGCTACTAACTAGTGGGAGAATTTCATGCTAGGATATTATCGGTGGTCTATTTAGTAATGTGGAGTAGAGAAAGATTTAGTGAGGATATATATTCTCTGGAATTGTGCATTCAAGTAAAAGAACCAGTATATATTGGAAGAATATCATTGCATGTCTTTTTCTGTGGTCTATTTAGTGAAATGGAAAAGAGCAAGAGTTAGAGATAAGATATAATCTCTAGAACTTTCCATTCAAGAAAAAAGAACTAGTAAAAAGTGGAAGAATTTCATGTCATGTCCTTTTCTGTGGTCTATTTAATAATATGGAATAGAGAAAAATTTAAAGAGGAGACATTCGTTGCAACTGTGCATTAAATAAGAAGAACTACTAAATAGTGGGAAAATTTCATGCTATGTCACTTTCTGTAATCTACTTAGTGACTTGGAATAAATTGAGAGTTAGAGAGTAGATATATATTTAGGAATTGAGCATTTGAGAAAAAGAACTAGTAATTAGTGGAAGAATTTCTGGTTATATCTTTTTGTGTGGTCTATTTGGTTACATGGAATAAAGCAAGAATTAGATAGAAAATATATTCTTTGGAGTTGTGTATTTGAGAAGAAGAACTAGTGAGCGAATTTCTCGCCATACTATTATCTATGGTCCATTTAGTGACATGGATTAGAGCAAGAGTTAGAGAGAAGGTATATATATATATATATATATATATATATATATATATATATATATATATATATATATATATATATATATATATATATATATATATATACATACATATATATTGGAATTGTGCATTCAAGAAAAATTACTAGTAAATAGTGGGAGAATTTCATGCTATATCATTTTGTGTGATGTATTTAGTGACGTGGAATAGAGCAAGAGTTAGAGAGAAGTTATATTCTTTGGAATTGTGCATTTAAGAAAAAGAGCTAGTAACTAATTTGAGAATTCCATGCTATGTAATTTTCTGTGGTCTATTTAGTGACCTGGGTAGAGTAAGAGATAGAAAGGAGATATATATTCTTAAAAATGTGTATCTAGCAACTAAAACTAACAACTAGAGCAAGGATTAAATGACAGGGCTTTTTCTTGTTTGTTTTAATTACGTTTCAAGTAAAATAATTAGTTACCTATGGTGTTATGTAGTATTCAGAACTATCTTACCATATCCCCGCATCTTCAGGTATTAATTTCATCCATCAGTTGATATGTTTATTTAAATTACGTAATCCAGAAGGAATTGTAATAGGAAATAAGGAACCTTCAATAATTAATACCAGAAGCCCTATGTATATAGGTGATTTTACGTTTGGCTTTTAAATATATACCTAAAATAAAATATATTTATTTCTATCATATTTTTCCCTGCTGGAGCCCTTGGGCTTGTAGCATCCTTCTTTTCCAACTAAGTTTGTTGCTTAAATATTAATAATAATAATAATAATAATAATAATAATGATAATAATAATAATAATAATAATAAAAATAATAATAATAATAATAATAATAATAATAATAATAATAATGATAATGATGTTAGTAATAGTAATAACAACAACAGCAACAACAACAATAATAATAATAATAATAATAATAATAATAATAATAATAATTAAATAGCTATCATTTTGAAATTCAGTAAAAAAAAAAAAAAAGACTCGTTTAACATGTTAAAAAAAATAGGAGTGAGCGTTCATACTTTTGAATTAGAATAAAAAGAAAGTATTTACGTTTGCCCGCTCTTACTGCATTCAATCCTTAATGAGCAAAGAAATACCAGATGGGAAACAGATCCTGGCGACATATTGTTTGGTTATCCTCTTCCATTTGAGAGAAGTGACTAACTCCAATAACAAGCAAAAGAAAAAGTAGAAAATGGAGGAAATATTGAAAGTTAATGAATATGAAATTAGGGACAATATCAAGATAGTCAAAATCATTGATAAAAAGATATTTAATTCTAAAGGGTATTAAATTCATTGGTATGGCTTCAGTGAAAATAAGTAAATATAAAAACTAATGACATAAATTTATTCATATTCTCAAGGCAAAGTTATATTTTTTTACACTTAAATTTTCTAATATTCTTAACACACACACACAAAATACACATACACATATACACATGTATATATATATATATATATATATATATATATATATATATATATATATATATATACATGTATATATATATATATATATATATATATATATATATATATATATATATATATATATACAGACAGACAGACATAAAGATAATCATAGCGACCCGTATATGACTGACTTAAAAAATCGAGAACTTCGGTATTTTTATATCAATGAAATACTCCCATGAATATTCTAGCTGTTTTTGTCTAAATACAAATTCCTAAAAGTATTTATCCTTATATATTTGTGAACTCGAATCATTCAAGTAAGGACACATACAACCACATTTATCAAAATCTAAATAATAATAATAATAATAATAATAATAATAATAATAATAATAATAATAATAATAATAATAATAATAATAATAATAATAATAATAATAATAATAATAATAATATCCAACTTATAAATGAGTAGAATTTTTATCCATTTATGACTTCATTTGTTCACAGTTAACAAATCGTTAATAACACATTTCCTGATTTTTTTGAGAGACAGTTCTCAAGTCGTGATACTTTTGAAATAGCTCGCAACCCCAGGGAACAATGAATAATTCAGAAAATCAATGTTGGTCTTTGCGTTGATCTACGTCTTTTTTCTCACGTTTC
>NC_090747.1:24950111-24965111 GCF_036898095.1 Palaemon carinicauda
GCTCTGTTATCACTAAGATTAACTACTGGACCTCCATCTACTACCTTGTACCCAAAGACCAAAGAGCAACTTATGAAATAACAAAATATAATAAATTGAGAAGCAAGACTGATAAAAGGTGACCCACCCAGAGAAAGGATTACACGTGTACCACTTGAAATCCACTGCCTACATAGTAAAGTTAGAATGGCATTTAAGATATGTGCAATATCCCGCCAAGTTCTCCCAACCGGACTTCGAGATTTCTGAGACAATTGTTACACATCGTTTAGCCAAGATTCTAGTAAACACTATAATAGTTACAAGATGGTTTCAAATTATTGGAGCCATTATGGATATCTAATGTGGATTATAGAGCTTCCAAATACGGGCCCAAGACTAAACAATAAGACCCCATTAGACATAAAATAGACTAAAGATATTCAAGCTTTGAAGAATAAAGAAATTGAACACTACATAGTTTTCTAAGGGCTTTGATAATATAGATATGAGAATAAACACACATTTTGGAGTGCGATAAGGTAATTGCCTAAGAGTGTATACGATAATGTAAGGTTGTAGGTCCTGTAGTGCATGGAGTTCCCCTGTGTGATATTGCAAGGAAAAAAAACACTTAAAGTAAAATTCAAGTAAAGTGCCTATGATGAGACTGCACCACGGCAATACTGCAATACGGCCCAATTGAAACAGGTATGGCATGTACTAACTTAATTGTAACTGGGTGTGGCCTTAATACACCTGATAACACTGCGATTACCAAATAATTCCTCTTCGCTCAAGGGGTTAACTACCCCACTGTAGTTGTCAAGTGGCTACTTTTCTCTTGGTAAGTGTAGATAATATTTTTGGCTTTGGTAAAAAGCTCTTTTAGGAGAAGGAGACCCCAAAATCAAACCATTGTTCTCAAGACTTGGGTAGGGTCATAACATTTCTACCATGGTCTTCCACTGGGCTGGGATAGCGTTCTCTTGTTTGTAGGCGCAGTCGGACTCACCATTATATCTTATTTCTCTTCTTTTTTTTTAATGTTAATTATAGTTAATATATGAAAGATTCACTTTGTTGATATTATTGTTCTTAAAATAAATTGTTCACTATTTCTCTCCTATTTTATCTATTTCTTCATTTCCTTTTTTTACTAGGCTATTTTTTTTTTCTGTTGAGGCACTTGTGCTTAAAACTTCCTGCTATTCCAACGAGGGTTTTCGCTTAGATAATAATAATAATAATAATAATAATAATAATAATAATAATAATAATAATAATAATAATAATAATAATAATAATAATAATAGTAAGAAGTTTATAATTTTTCCACAATTCAATATATATGGATAAATTAATAGAACGTGGGAAACAAAAGTAATTATATGGAATATGAAGTAGAATTATGTTATTTTCGTTAAATCTGTATAGTATTTCCCTCATATTATAAAGAATACTACATTATGAATTACAAATGTAAATGTAATGGGAATCTATCTGGAATTTATATAAGGTAAGTCGTATCATCATCAGTGCATCGAATGTTCCTTAAACATGAATATCACTAGATATTAATATATTGACTTCATAGGTTGACTCCTTCGTTTAATTTCACTTGACACCCTGATAAACATCAAATAATAAGAATATTGATTTGAAATATTCGATTATAATTCAATATTTTCCAAACTTAAGATATGAAAGACACACCTAAAAGAGTTTAATGTAACAATATGCAACATATCAATTAAACATCCTTGAAAAGAAGGGGAAATAAATCATGAGATATTCTGAACACACTGTTGGTCATACATACACTAAAAGTTAAACTTTTAAATCCTTAAATATTGATTGAGTGTTATAATCTTTGAAATAAAAATATCAATCTAACTAAACAATATTAATCTATTTTTAAACTGCCTTAAATAATGCTAGATAGCAAAAATACACCAAAAAGGAAAAAAAATAGTAAAAAAGAAATGTTTATAGTTTACGGAATTAAGACATCGCAACCAATTGTTTACTACAGATCATATTTTGAATATAAAAAGAGAGAATGTGATTGGCCTAGAGAAGGTTGTGACTCAAAGGCAGGATGAAAGGAACTAAGTAAACTTTATTACAGAACGGTTGTTTATATATACATAAATCCCAGGCAAAAAGGGCATACAAAACATAACAGGTAATTTCATGTTCAACCGAAAATCTCACCGGTTATCAGTTAATGTTGAGAAAAGCACACATATTTTAATTCAGGTTCTTATCAGTGCGAGGGGAGAGCAAAGATACACGCATATTACATACAAAAAATAAAATGTCGTTACTATGTACGATCGTGTGACACACGGTTGGTACATGGCTGCACCCCTATAAATAATATACTGTACATGTTAAATAGGGCGCCCTGATCTAGAGAGGCGAACTGTAGGCAGGTCATCTGGCAGGAGATAAGCAGGTTTTAGACGATCAATGGAGACCCAGTCTTCTTTCACACAAATGTTTAGTAGGAATGCTTTTGGACTACGTCGGATCACAAGGAAAGGGCCCGTGTAAGGGGGTGTTAGCGGCGGGTTGCTAGTGTCGTTGCATAGGAAGATTTGCATTGCAGAGTGCAAGTCTGTTGGTATGTGATGCTTCGCATGGGGCTTGTAAGTCTGGCGGCATGAAGTAAATTTTCCCACGACGTGACGAATTCGCTGGAGGTCGTCGGAGGAGGTTGGAGAAGGAAAAAATTCGGCCCGAACGACCAACGGGTTTCCATACACCATTTCAGCTGCCGAGACGTCCAGGGCATCTTGAGGAGTGGTCCTTAGTCCCAGGAGGACCCAGGGATGCTGAGTAAACCAGTTTGAATCCTTGCACCCTAAAAGCTGCTTTGAGGGTGCGATGAAAACGTTCAACCATTCCATTGGCAGCGGGGTTGTAGGCTTTTGTCTGATGTATGGTGATGCTCAGGAGATTCACTAATGATATCCACAATTGAGAGGGAAAAGTGGTTCCCCTGTCAGAAGTAATATGCTCAGGGATACCAAATCTTGCAATCTATCCTGAGAGTAATGATGTCCTTGTGATGTGGGTAGGGGGCCTACAACGTAAACGTGAATATGGGCGAAACAATGCTGAGGTTGAGGAAAGGTGCCCAGTCCTGAATCCGTGTATCGATTTACTTTGGAAGTTTGGCAAGAAGTACAGGGGTGAACCTGATCCTTAGCATACTTAGAAATGCCGTGCCATATGAACTTCGTCTTCAGCAGCTGCGCTGTAGAACGGCACGAGGGATCTGAAAGCCCGTGAATTAAATCAAACACCTGTCAGCGCATGGAAGCAGGAATCCAAAGTCATGGTCTACCAGCACTGACCTCACAGAGGAGGGTGGTGTTGGAGTCGTCGAGGGGGATTTCTTCCCAATGGAGAGATGGGCAGGATGTCCTACATGCTTGATATTCTGGATCCTGTCGTTGCACTTCAGCCAAGGCGTTGTAATCCAATCCTAGTTGAACGCCATCCAACTTGTTTATTGACAGGTCATCGGGAACAGGATTCATTTTCCCAGGGACGTATTGAAGTGTGCAATTGTATTCAGTCACGGCGGAGAGATGTCAGCGTTGACGGGTGGACCAGGCTTCAGACTGGTGAGTGAAGGCATACACCAGAGGGATGTGGTCTTCGCGAATGACTAAGGGTGTACCTTTTAAGAAATGGCGAAAGTGACAGACAGCCAAGGGCACCGCCAGCAATTCCCGATCGAAGGTAGATTAACCCGATTCTGTCTTGGACAGTTTTCTGCTGAAGAAGGCCAATGGACGAGGCGAGCCGTTGATCACTTGCTCGAGTACTGCTCCAACAATGACGTCACTGGCATCGGTGGAGAGAAGGAGAGGGGCATGTGGAATAGGAAAAGTGAGGGCTGCAGCTGTTGATTGGGCCTTTTTTGCATTGCAGAAGGCTGCTTCTTAAAGGGGACCCCACTTTAGGTCCTTTGGCTTGCCCTTGTGGGAGGCATAGAGGGGAGCAGGAGTGGTGGTAATTGCTGGCAGAAAAAGGTGATAATACTTGATCATGCCCAAGAATTCCTGCAGAGCTTTGACAGTCGAGGGCGTGGGGAAGTTCTGAATGGCTGCTACCTTCTCAGGGAGGGGATGGACTCCTTCAGGAGTGATGCGGTGCCCTAAGAGTGACACTTTGTTGGCATCAAAGGTACACTCGTCGTAACGGACTACAAGGCTGTTTTGTTGCAGGCGGTCAAGCACGATGCACAGTTTACGGAGGTGTTCCTCTTGTGAGGAAGAGAACTCCAGTATGTCGTCCACATAACATACACAGAAGGGGATGTCCCTTAAGATGCCATCCATGAGACATTGAAAAGTTGCCAAAGCATTATGAAGACCAAAACAGGAGTAATTGGAGGTGTATATAATAAAACGGAGTGGTGATGGCGGTCTTGCGGATGACTTCTGGGTTCACTGGCACCTGATAATACGCCTTTAGTAGGTCGAGCGTGGAGAAAACCTTCGCTTTGCTTAGGTTGGAGGTCAATTCGGCGATGTTTTGGAGGGGGTAGTGATCCAGATCTGTTTGCATGTTCAGAAGGATGTGTAAGGGTGACGACCATGGGCTGGAGGCCTTTTGGCAAAGGCCCATTTCCTTCATTTCGTCTGTTTGGCGGCTGCCAATCATTCCAGTGCCAGACGTCTGAATTTTGCGAAGACTGGGGGTCGCGTTGTCTTGATATGGTGATAAATACCGTGCTTGGTAGGAGCCGTGGGCGCATAGCTAAGTTCTGGACGGAAATTTTCCGGGTACGACGTCAGGAGGTGGGCATAGGCCTCTGTGGGTTGGTTGATGTGGAGAGCTAGGTTGGAGGAGGCGGGTTGAAAAGGTTTTGACAAGTACAAATCTGCGTTCACCAATCGTTGGTGGGCGACATCGACCAGAAGGTGAAAATGAGAGGTGAAATCCTCACAGAGGATTGGCAATGTGACGTCAGGAACGAGAAACTTCCAATTGAATTAACGTTTCCAAACGATAATATGAGGCTCTTTTAACCGTAGGTGGGTATCGCAGATCCGTTGGCAGCTACCAAGTGGACGTTAGTAGACGTAGACAGACTACGTTGTGTCCTGAAGAGTTCCCTTGGCTAAAGAGAACGCCAAGCACCCATATCTACCAAAAATCGCATGCCCGTTCCTGCATCGTGTAAAAAGAAAATATTAGAAATACGGGAGACAACTGCCACGAGCAATGGCCTGCTTACACATTTTTTGGCCACTGAAAATCCTTGGCAAATTTCTACGTGGCTGCCCCCAATCTGTAGTGTTAGTAGAAAAACTGCGGCCGAAGGGAGGCAGTAAGTGGCTGAAGAAGTCGTTGGTTCGGTCGCGAGCGATTGGTGGTCTGTGGGTGGATTTGTCGCTGCTTCGCCATGTCACGGGGTAGACGTGTATGTCCTACGGCATTCACGTCAGCTTCGGTTGACGATGAATAGGCGTCCTCTTAGTCAGGATTGGAAGCATTGATGGAGGTTTTGAAGGCCATGAAAGGCTGTCCATAAGAGGGTCGGCTTTGGTCATCAAGTCCTTTATGGGTAAACTATCGACATCGGGTATGGCAATAGGTACAGGTTCAGGTAAACGGCGTATCCAAAGGGCACGAAGTAGGTTCGACTCAAGAGGACAGCCGTCTGCGGCAGGATGCAGGCGAGCGATACTGGTCATTTCCCTGAGGGCGAGCGAAGCCCTTTGGTTCCACAATGGTTGTGGAGAGAGCGGAAAAAGCTTTGTTATACGGGCGGATGGCGACGGCGAGTACTGCTGCAGAAGATATGTTTTGAGGGTGTCATACGCTATTGGGGTGTTTCCTTGTTCACAAAGCCAGTCGGATATATCCGGGAACGTGTCCTCGGGTATCGCCACGAGAACATTATCTGCTTTGGTGGTTAAGCGAGTCACGCCCTTGATGCGAAACTGGACTTCTGTGCGCTGAAACCAAACAAACGCCTCACCGCTGGCGAACGACGAAAGTTTAAATGGGGCAGCACCAGCTTCCGTGGAGTCCGCCATAGTACCAATGACGGAGGGTCAAAGGGGGGTGGAAGGCTGAAGGAGCGAGTCGACTTCTGGGATCACCAATGTGACGGGCTGAGAGAAGGTTGTGACTCGAAGGCAGGATGAAAGCAACTGAGTAAACTTTATTACAGAACACTTGTATATATATACATAAACCCCAGGCAAAAAGGGGATACAAAACATAACAGGCAATTTCATGTTCAACCGAAAATCACACCGGTTAACAGTTAACGGTGAGAAAAACAGACATGTTATTTCAGGTGCTTATCAGTGCGAGGGGAGATCGAAGATACAACCATAATATATACAAAAGAATTAAATGTCGTTCCTATATACGATCGTATGACACACGGGTGGTACAAGAAAATTAGCTGCTAATGGTTTGGAAATAATATGCACGGCGATTTCAACTCCAATTAAAAAAATGAGTCACCAATGGATCTGAAATCATACTGGTGATTTTGTATGAATTAATGGTCTTTTATGGCATGCAGATGTGATTAACTCGTTATATTGATAAAACAAATGTTATAAAACAGAGACCTCGCCCAAAATGGCAAGCTTATTTCAAAATTGGGTGACACATTTAAATGTTTATCTTATTTATTATTTTAGAATTGAAAACAAATCGTATCTGTGATAGCAACATTAATCAGAAAATAAACACTACAAACAAATATGATTTATTTATTCAGCCAATGTGTGCCTTATTAACTTTGAATTATAAAGAGCTTGGAAAACTATTCAATGACACCACTTTTGAACTTTTATTCATGAAAACATGTGCTTACATATAGGAATTTCTATTTTTTCATTTCCGCATGCATTTCAAAACGTGTAAGCCCCATAGCAGAATTGTGATTTTTACTCTAAAGTCAAAATTAGAGTATATATATATATATATATATATATATATATATATATATATATATATATATATATATATATATATATTATTTTAATTAGGTTGAGAAAATGCTTTGAATGAAATATTTCTGAAATAGGATCCATGCTTTTATAATAGTTGGTGTTGTCTTTTTATCCCACACAACCGTAGACTAGAAAATGAACTATTTTTCTGAAAGCAAATCTTGTTCTATTGACTCAACAAACTATTACATGCAAATACCTTTCGTTTCCATCCACTATTAATTCAATCTTGACATCGAGGTTGTTAATTCAGGGGGAACGCGTTTATTTGTGAAACGCTCTAGAATAGATAATCCCAACTTGTAAAACATTAGTCAGTTTTTCGTCTATTTCAACCCTCTTTGATGACGCTGGAGAATTGCCGTTCGACCTTTATCTTCTGTTCTCCGGTAATGGTTTAGGTTACAAAGGCGTCCTAATTCTTTAGCTTGTTAGATTGAAAGCTTTTTAAAGCACTCAACATACATTGATATGCACCCATAATCCCGTTATTGTTTTCGGGTAAAGCAACAGATACAGTTAGAACTAAGCTGCTTCAATTTAAGGTATCATCAACGCTTCCATGGAAATTGCCAGAGGTAACTTTTTGTAAATACTTTATTAGAGTTAAAAATAATATGAGTGACATAAAAGCCAGGTCTCATTTTATGGAACAAGTTGCAGAACATAAGGAATCGAGTTTTATATATACTGATGGCTCCAAATCCGATGCTGGCCTTGGATTTGGAGAATTTAGTAATGATTTTAATTATAGAGGTGCACTTCCTCTAATAGTTTCCATATTTACGGCCGAACTATACGGTGATAGAAAATAGCATTACAAAACGAGGGCAAGAAGTGTTCTAAAAGTTCAGAAGTTTGTAATTCCAAAATTAATTTAGTTTTAAAGATTTTAGAGTGGTTTTTAATTATTGGTATGAAAGGTATAACAGTTCGATTTTGTTGGGTTCCGGCAGACGTAGGTGTGTCTGGAAATGAGATTCACTGACCAAGAATGTTGAAGCTGTGTTGCTACCAAGAAGGTTCCCATTCCAATAAATTATTTTTTACATATGATTAAGGATTTTAATAATAATAATTAGCAACGGTGTTGGGATAGTTTAATTGAAAATAAAATTAGAGAAATAAGTAATGTAGTTTCTCCTTGGAGGTATAACGTGATGCCTCGAAAGTGGGAGACTACTCTCTGTAGTCTCTGCACTGACACATGGGTTTTGCTGGCTGGCGAACCTCAACTATATTGTGAAAACTGTTTGGTACCATTTACAGTGAGGCGTTTGATGACCAAATTCCCCACATATAGTAGTGAGAGAAATGTATATCTGTTTGAGGCTCTAGGGGGGGATGGCAGGTTCATTCTTGTCAGGATTCTTGGACATGATGTGTCTTACAATACTAGTGATATTTCTAACAATTTCAGAAGCAGGGGTTCGAAAAGATATTTGTCTTTTATTATTATTATTAAAAGAAGGAGTTTTACCAGCCCGATGAGTCAAGCTTGACTCTCACAGGGCTGGCCCGAAAAAAAAATCGTGTTATAAAGAATTATAAGATTATCAAAATTCAATTGATAAGGAAAAAAAAAATAAATGAAAAAAAAATAATCATATATATGTATATACAGTATATACTTATAATCTTTAAATATTCTAAAAATGGGTGAATAGATGGATGTATATATATATATATATATATATATATATGAAATCTGAGTAATAAAAATAATTAACTATATATTAAATATATGTAATTTAAAATGAATTAGTAAAAAATCCTAGGTAAAAATTTAGATTTTATCAATAATACGTGAATTCCTTAACAAGGTTAAGATTCTAGAAACAGAAAAATTACTTGATTCAGTTAAAATGTCAGAAAATGTTTTCTGACCAAAACGTATCTCTCTCTCTCTCTCTCTCTCTCTCTCTCTCTCTCTCTCTCTCTCTCGCTGAAAAACTTTACAAACCGAAAACATATGTTTAATAGATAAAAAAGTATTACACTCACTGCACATTCGAACAGTACTGTGAGGTGTACTCATTAAAAATTCATGGTTCAATCTCGAGAGCCCAATTCGTAATCTGGTTAAAATGACTTCTGTTCTTTTTTTCTTTTGTGTCGAGGAATCCCAAGGAGCAACCTTCGGTTTAATTAAAATGACATATTTGCTTATATGGTTTTTATTGATCATTCTTTTTTCTCTTTTATTTTTAATAAAGTATATCGGCGTCAATAACCTTAGATGTCAGGATGCCAGAAAACTTAAAATCAATCAATCAAACTGTAATATCAGATACGGAATTACACCAAGAACCTGGGAAATTTCATATTAGTTTACAACACCACGATCTCCATTTACTTCAAAATAATACAATCCTACAGTTCCCATCTTCTTGTACTGTAATTAGGTGGTTATTTGATTTCTCGGAAAGCAATAATTAGCAAGATATGTTGAGCTGGGGAGAGGGGGGCTTTCTCGGGCGTCCGAGTAGCCCGTTCAACAGAATATCGCAACGAACTTACCTTGTTAATAATAATGGATATCACCACCAATATATTGATCAACGCCCATGGCTACATTCCAGTTCCAGTAATCCTGGTCATAATCACTAGTTTTTCTCGAATTTATTCCATTGATAATTCATATGATTCCAGGTGGCCTGGTATCTCAAAAGTTGTTTAATAGCGCATCATTCAAGTAGTAGGTGCCGCGGTAGCCCGTTTACAAATGAAAACACTGAGATTTTGAAACGTTCTTTGTTTTTCAATGTGCCAGTTTTCCAAAAATGGCCTGGAATATCACCAGGTCACTGATTCCCAGGCCCTATTAAATCCAGATTGGTGCACCATAACTCATATAATCTACCCATCCAGCAATAACGAGAGACACTGAACTACTGGCACGGTGGCACCACGGTCCTGACAGAGTACATTTGGTTTATATTCAAAATATATACTAAATTAAAAAGTGGATCAATTACTCAAAAGTGTATATATTTACCAAATATATTTGGTAAATATTTGATGATAAATCTTATTAAAGTGTATTTTTTAAAGAAACTATTTTGAAAATGACTGTTTTTTCAAGAATAAGTTTTGCTACAGTAAGGCCATCTATTGACCCCCGCGTAAAGATGCCTGCCTTAGACCTACTGCTACTATACTACTTTTTAATCTTTCATTTACTATACTACTATATTAGATTATATTAAAATATCATACTAGTTTGTGAGAGGGTACACAGCTGCCATTGCAAGCAGGAAATGGTGGTAACGGTCTACTAGGCTCTTCCACCTTGACAAAAAATAAAATCGTGCAAGATACCCTCTGAAATGGTACTTCTTCTGGCCAAATTTTGGCACCCACTCCTTATAACTGGCCCACTGCCTCTCAGTGGTATTGGTGTGGGAACCAGTTTCTGGGTCTACAAAGTTATATGTATCATTCACTGTTTGGAGATCGAAGCCTTCAGTTCCCAAACAATCGTAGGCTTTCCAGCAATCTGATATAATGGTGGTACCTGACAACGCATACTTCTTAATTATTGCCAACAATGTTTCCCGGTGTGACGGTCTGAACGATACCCCGATCTCAGAGTTCTCCTTGATAATCTGCGCATGCGCGAACATTACCGTTTGACAATGCATACGAGGTTGTTTTACTTTCCTGTAATGTTAGCGTGCGCAGCTCAACATTACCGCTTGCCAGCACATACGAGCTTGATGTTTTATTTTCATGCGAGCGAAGCGAGCTAATGGCGGAAAAGAACCATTATACAATGTCAGGAGAATTCTGAGACCGGGGGATCGTTCAGACCGTCACACCGGACCCGAGTTACCACTGAATCCGCAAAAATTCACGGGTCTCCCTGCAAATACCACCAAAGACCCACTGGCCGTCCACTGTTATGCCTTTATTGTACTTCCTTTTCCCAAATTCGCTTTCGTCAATTTTCACTGTTAAACCCGGGTCACCAATAGGCTTCCTCACCACTTCACACTAATTTTTAAGGACCTCCCTGATAAAATTAGACCAGTCACCAATAGTTTTATTAGTCCCCCCTATTTCCCGGCGGATGAATTCGTAAGTGAATATTTTGGCTAGATACACTCCACTAAAAAATAAATTATCTCCAGCCTTCACCTTTAAACACTTCTACAGAATAATTGCATTTTTTGGCACTCTGTTTTCCAATGGCAACTCTTTTCTGGCACCGCCAAACCCACCTTTTACTGACAAGTTGGCACTTATTATCACAACGGTTCTTTATTAATAACTCCGTATTCCTGTAATTGTTTTATTACAAAATTTATATCCTTCAAATTATCCCTTAACACAAAAATACTGTTCACACAACCACATTCGTATTTCAAGGGCTCGATCGCTGACAGCGCCATCGTACGATCTGACATTCTCAGTTTCAATTTCCCGCCAATGAAAACATACACTGTAAAAAGAATCATTCTCATCAAAAAGTTTCTTTAAGAAAACAGATATAACCTTTATTGTCAAGTATTTACCATGTAAAATATACCATTCACAAATTGTGACACTTTTGAGTAATTACAGTACTAAATTTCTAATTTAGTAAGTATTTTTAATATATGCCAAATGTACGCTTACGTCACGCCGTTCTCTTTGGTTGACTATGTTTACGATGTCGGTTCCAGGCTGTATAGTACCTCCTCCAACAATGCCCCCCCCCCCCCCCCCTTGCAACATATGTTGCTATTTTCTGCTTTCCCAGAATTTAAATACCCACCTAAGTACTGTGCAAGAAGATATCTGTAGGATTGCCTTATTTTGGAGTAAATGGAAAGCATGGTGTTCTAAACTATTACCTTAGTTTTTTTTTTTTTTTTTTTTTTTTTTACATGTAAGCGTAAAGTTTAAGTTATGTCATCTTTTATTACATAGGGACAGACAGAAAACCCTCATTGTCAAACACATATACAAAACAAACAAACAAACACGCACAAAAAAAAATATGTCCATGCACATAGCCCACGAAACTTCCTATTTTCTTCCTTAGAATCAAATAATTGGTTTTCGTTATATGAAAAATTTGTATAAAAAAGCTATGTAAATGGAACAGAAGATTCATTAACTATGGTAATATAAAGTAGTTGAAGAGGGAAGAGATGAAGTTCATGCATTTTAGCTATGCTTCGATGTCATCTGTGATCCTTCATGATGAGAAAGAAAATTCAATAGTTATCCTTCAAAATGGCGAGATGATGAGATAGTAATATTATTATCTTAAAAAAAGAAAAAAACATAATTTAGAAAAAACAAATCAGACTGATATTTCCTCCGTATTTCGCAAGCTTTGTATCTGTTTCATAAATTGTGCAGTTGTCCACGAATGCGAAATCTTGATAAGAATAGAGAATGTATTGATAATTTCTAATCTACCCCAAGGGAAATTTCGGGGGTGGGTGAATAGCTACAGTACAAATCAGCGAAGATTTTGAGCCTTGCAATATCCTTTTTTTCTACTGGTCGTGTAGGAATGCATTTCGAATTTACATATAATGAACTATATAAGGCAAAACTGTATCATTTGTGTTGGTCAAACATGTGGAAGAGGTTAGCTACGTAACATTTTGTTTTGCATGATAAAAAGACAGCACAATTTTTTATGAGGGATTAATAATAAAAACTAATATTAAGATACCGAATATAAATGATAGCTTATATTTCTAGATCATTATCAGTTTCAATACGAAAATAAATTCATAAATGTGAGAAAAAAAATATGTATAATATCTTTCCTATGTACAAATTGTACTCTTTCGAGTGATAGTAAAGCAGGAAACTTAATAAACATAAAAAAGAAACAAGTATTTCATAATGATATTTCCAGCAAACATACAGGATAATATAATATTCGAACCCTGCCTTCTAAGGAAGCAGCAAGGAATTTCTCACGGCAGTTGAAGTGGGTCAGTTTATTGCTCGCAAAACCCTACACGCAGATTCGATCGGCCCTGATCAACGATATATGCCACCAGTGAATGGGGATTCGTTCATGAAAAATTCGTACATATTCTATGCATTTCCCATCTGGAGATAATCATATGATCTTAAATGACAGTTTATTGCTTGGATAGATAGATAGATGGATAGATAGATAGATAGATAGGGAGATAGATAAAGTATATTTTTGTGCATGTGTGTTTTTTTTTGTGTACTGGTAGTGTAAGAAATGTACATATAAGTAACAGTTGTAACCTGAATATCATAAGTGAATAAAAGATCAAATGACATCGAAGTGTTATCTTTTACATGGATGACTGACCTAATAGTATTATATATATTTTTTAATTACTTGTGGCCTCAAATCCATATCTATTCATCCTCTTTGATAGCCTATACATTATAAAAATTAATCTCATCCATTTATAGAAAGGCCACTTTGGTAGTATATTTAAAAATGGAATCTGAATGAGTACAATCTATTTTGTATCAGCAAGATAAAAAAAGTAAATAAGGAATAATACAAAAACGTTAACATGAAAAACTTTTAGAATTAGCAATGTTACACGGAATGGGCACGTGTTGTGTCAGCACAATAAGCTTCCTAGACCAAGTGTATTTGCTCATTAAGAAGCTTAGTTCAGCAGATGTTTACCTCAGTAGCCCTCCCAGACAAACCCCTTCTCAGAGTTGTGTTTACTCTCAGCACTAACACACGCTCTTTGAGTAATTGCATTCTTATTTTTCTATCTTACCATATTACGTCCTTTTTATAACCAACTATTGTGAGTTTAATGTTTCTTGCCTATTATTCAAAGGAGAAAAAAAAAAAATTAAGAGCTTCTCATATGGTATTCTCTTGAAATACGTTTCAAAGTATGGTGTCATTGAAAATTATTTGGTGCATCAAATATATGCATAATTCTCTTGATATATAATATTGAAGTTGTAGAATTAGAATATTTTTCCGTTTTTTTATCTCAACAATAAATAAAATTTCAAACGAGCAAAACACTTTATGTAAGGGCTATGCTATTTCATGTTACCTCCTAATTAATATTAACCGGTAAAAATTAAGTGTTTCTATTTCATCAAAAATCCATTAACATTTGATAAACTTTCTGAAAAACCCTTGACATTCAGTTGGAAAATAGATTATATATTGTGAAATAATGATTTACGAGAAAAATGTAAGTCTTATTTGAACGCTTTCCGTCCAAAATTCATATTTAAATTCTTATTTAGAGGTATTAGGTCAGCAAGGGCACCAGCCACCCGTCGAGAAACTGGAGCTAAAGAGTTATTGGGTCCTTTGACTGACCAGACAGTACTACATTGGATCGTTCTCTGGTTACGGTTCATTTTCCCATTGTGTACACATACACCGAATAGTGTAACCTATTGTTTACATTTTCTCCTTTGTCCTCATACATATGAAAACACTGACATTTCCAAACAATTCTTCTTCGCTCAAGGGGTTAACTACTGCAATGGAGTTGTTCAATGGCTATTTTCCTATCAAGGATTATTATAATTGTTTTGCAATTTTCTATATCCTTGTCAATAGGAACTCGAACAATGTGAATATGATATATCGAAGACCATTTCACATGAAGTTCAGTCTTTCAGAAAAGATACACGATATAGGATATATTTCTGGAGAGTACTATCTTGTGCTTGACAAAAGACAAGACACCTCGGTCTGAGGAAATGTGCCGTGTTACAACATGATCGGGCTGAAAAAAAAAAAAAACCCAGATATTGTAGATAGAGATGGCAGAAGGGGTGAGTGGGGGTTACACACACGAACTTGTCATGCAGTAAGGGTGTGGTAGAGGACACTTCCTCAAAGCAAAGTGTGTCAAGAACTCCTGTGTCCAACTGTACCATCAAGACACCATTTTCAGTGTCTAAACTAAGAAACATATACCATGGTTTGGCTTTCTATGTATTGAATTTCCCATGAATATTGTTTACAATAAAGGATAATGCATTAACATTTTGGATTGTATTTTCTCATGTCCCTTTTGTTTTTAGACGTTTA
>NC_090747.1:24967611-24977611 GCF_036898095.1 Palaemon carinicauda
TCCGCTTGGTAACAAAACGGACTCCTACCTCGACACCCCTAGGAAAGATGGCACCTACTCCAGGACGCTAAAAGACCACGTCTTGAGAGATTGCCACACCTAGAGGCCAGTCTGAGGAGAGCCATGAGAGAAGGCTAGTGTCGCCAAAAGCTAAGCCATTGATTTGAACTTATAATTTTTTAGTGTTATGTTGAAGTTTAGGTAACTTTTAAAAACAAGTCTCCTTGCTGTAGTCTTGCCCAGGAATTATGATGTTTTGTCAATGATTGTGCGAGCACTTGTTAATGATTATCAAGAAAATCTAACATCTAAATAATGTTTTAAAGACGCTCTCCAGAATTTTTGGACTTGGAAAAATTTCGAAGTGCTCAAGATTGAAGTTGTAAAATTTCATCGAAATATATGTAAGATTGAAAGATCAGATTCGCCTCTGACATATCCCGTTTCCTGAGATTGAATTGAACTTAGATCTAGAATTAAATTTTGTCTATCTGGGACAACTGGTAGCTTCTTTCTTAAAGTTGCAATCGATTAGTTTGAATATCCGAGACCTTCTTTCACTGAATCTGTTGTTATAAAACCTCGCAGTCCGTTGAAATAAAGTTTCTAGCTTTCAAGCCGTCTCTCAGTTACCCCTTAACTGACGATAAACACTATCGTGACTTAGATGGAATCACGATAGTGCATTTATAAAGACCAGTAAGCAGTCATTTATCTTTTATTTTGTAAGGGAAATATTATGAGCATTATACAGTGCGAGAAGCGTAGAAAATATAATTGTTGTATTGAATTGTTTGTAATAATATAATATTTCTTTGTGTTAAGTGTTTTTTGAAGAGTAAAGTTGTTTGACTCTAAGCAATCCTTATCGAGTTGTTAAAGATTGTCGTAAGCGAATGCGGGTCGCGCATGCGTGGACTGCCAATTGTCTTTGAATGATTTGAATCAGAATCGGGTATACCGGCTCAGTTGTTTGACTGAGAGGGTCATGGTTACCTTACGGTATCTCAGGGAATAAAGGGATTAACACACCCATGAGAGGAGTTCTTATCATCATGTAATAAGCTAAGTCAAGATTTTATAAGTGTTTTGTGAAGTTGATAATATTGAAGGGCATGCATGCACGATATATATTGTTACTAGCAGGCATTTGTAAAATAAGACTATACTTCGGGTTGCCGGATAGGAAACTTTACAATAAATAGTTTAAGGTTAGTAATAAATATAAATAATTTATTCCTGGTCAAACAATGATTTTATACGATAACAAGATATGGTAAATTAAATTTTATACATGAACACAACGCAAATTCTCGATTTACTGAATGAAAGGAACAGAAAAGAATCCTTGAAAATCTATCAATGAACCTGGTAATATGTAAACCAAATTGGAGTAAATTAAGGTTTTCTTATTGATTGAATTTTGGATTCTTATGAGTAAATATATAAATGGCGCCGCGACCAGGATTATTGCTGGTTATGATTGATAATTGATAACTGATTGATAACGGATATATTTAACATTGTTATTGGTGTTTATACGTGAATATGTTTTGATATAAGTTTTTACTAATATTGCGTGTCATGAGAAAGTGTTCGTTACGTCGGGTTGTTATGCCTAGGTTGGTATTGGCAATTTAGAAAACCGTTGACGTCGTATTTTTTTTTTTCCTTGAATCATATGAGGAGATGGAAAATTTTATATACGTTATACATTTTGAATTGATCAGTGCTTATCGCTGCCACTAATTAAAAACATTTAAGTATGAAAATTATTTTCCAATAGTTGTGATTTTTATTGAAAAAAAAAATTTAAAGTGGAAATAATAATTTTGGAAAGTTGTTGAGTTCCGGTAATCCGCTAATAGTTGAGAGTGAAGTTAATAAATTGGTTCTTTCCTATGATTTTCGAGTTGTGTGTTAGTGAGTTTGCGCCAACATTGATAATATCGTTGTCGCACACGGCGGCCATTTTGTCAATGATCAGGCATCCTGTATGGGTTAAACTAGTCTCGGCATTAATTGAGAATAACGTTGTCACACAGGCGGCCATCTTGTTAATGACCGAGCAGCTAGGTTGAAGTTGTTTAAAACGGAAACTCTATGGGAAAGAATTTAACCCTGGATAGGTACGGTCCTCGGACACCCCTTTAAGGGTATACTCGGACGCGAACGACTCCGACGCCAAAAAAAATTCTTGAAAAATCAGTTTTTGCAGTAACCTCCTTTTTTCTTTTGCCAAAAAAAACTTCAATGAATGCTTAAAACAACTGTAAAGATAAATACTACTCATCTGCAGAAAAACTATTTATTATAAATATTTTAAAAAATTAAGTAGAAAAAAAAAAGACCTGACATAAAAATTCATAAAAAAAAAGTTTATACATATATACACAAATCCTTTTAGGAATTGATTCTTGAATGTTTAGGACACATCTTGATGTATTTTGGATGAAGTCAGACCCATGGAGGTGAAGATCTGAAATGAGATAAAAAGGGTAACTTTTTTTGGCCAAAAAAAATTGTCCAAATTTCATGAATTTTTTTGGGTACCCAAATGAAATAGGAAGTGGCTAATTTTTTTAGGGAATAAACATATGTTATCCTAAAATAGAAATATGTAAAAAAATCTTCATTATTTTGTAAATTACATTTATATCAGGGGCCATATCTAAAGGTAATTTTTTGAGTACTTGGAAATTTCGTAAAAAAATACATATATTTAATATATAATATGATATTTATGCAGGTAAAAATATACCAGAATATCACAAATTCTATAGGGAACAAGAATATATATAGATAGGGCAGCTTACGCTTCGGATATGTCCACAAAATGGCCGCCAACCACACTGACTCAGACTCCCTAATCTGCCACTTGAAATGTAGGAAGGGTATGTCAATTTCAAGGTGTTATTTACTAATCTAATTATTATTGGATATGCATAAAAATTGTATGGTGGGTTGCTGGATAATTGTCGATTATTTTACGACTATAAAATTAAAATTCTGACCCAAAAAATTTTTTTTGAAGGGAAATAAAATCGAAAAAAAAATGTAAAACAATATTTTAGCTAAAAAAATTTGATGATATTCAATCAAAAAAAAAGTAAACAAAATTTTCCGACAAATAAACATCTAGAGGAATCATTACTCTGTGATAGTTCCTTAGTACGTAGTAATTTTGAAAGAATTGGGAAAAAACGAAAAAATGGCAATCACCGGAAAATCGAACAAATACCTATATATACGCCATATCTGGCTAAAAAAAAGATAGGCATGGGTAGCCAGATCATCTAGAAACACTTTCCAACACTATAAAAATATAAGTTTTGCGACACTACTTGCCAATTCCTTACGGTAACATGACTAAGCAAAAAAATGCAAAACAAATAAAAAGGGGCACTCGTGGAAAAATGGCCATTCTAATATACGGCATTTCAGAAAAAAAAAATTTCAGCCACGTGCTAGGCAAACCATCAAGGCATATTTTCCGACAAATAAACATATAAATGAAATATTACTCTGTGATAGTTCCTTAGTACGTAGTAATTTTGAAAGAAATGGGAAAAAACGAAAAAATGGCAATCACAGGAAAATCGAACACATACTTATATATACGCCATATCTGGCTAAAAAAAAAAAATAGGCATGGGTAGCCAGATCATCTAGAAACACTTTCCAACACTATAAAAATATAAGTTTTGCGACACTACTTGCCAATTCCTTACGGTAACATGACTAAGCAAAAAAATGCAAAACAAATAAAAAGGGGCACTCGCGGAAAAATGCCCAACATTCTAATATACGGCATCTCAGATAAAAAAAAAGACATGCACGTGTTAGCCCAACCATCAATGCACACTTTCTAACACATAAACATGAAAAAAAAATCAATAATATACGGCAATTCCTTACTACGTAGTAAATTTTTACAAATATTGAAAAAAAAACAGAAATTGGCAACCGCAGTTAAATACCCAATATACCAATAACTACGTCGTATCTGACAAAAACAAAATCACGCATGGGTAGCCAGATCATCTAGACACACTTTCCAACATTAAGAAAGCAAAAGTTTTACGACACTATTTCGCAATATCTTACGGAAAAATGACTTGGCAAAAAAATTTAAAAAAATTAAAAAGGGACACTCGCGGTAAAATGCCCGACATTCTAATATACGACATCTCAGATAAAAAAAAAGACATGCACGTGTTAGCCCAACCATCAAGGCACACTTTCTAACACATAAACATGAAAAAAAAAATGAATAATATACGGCAATTCCTTACTACGTAGTAATTTTTACAAATATTGAAAAAAAACAGAAATTGGTAACCGCAGTTAAATACCCAATATACCAATAACTACGTCGTATCTGACAAAAACAAAGTCATGCATGGGTAGCCAGATCATCTAGACACACTTTCCAACACTAAACAAGCAAAAGTTTTACGACACTATTTGGCAATATCTTACGGAAAAATGACTTGGCAAAAAAATGAAAAAAAATGAAAAAGGGGCACTCGCGGTAAAATGGTCCTCGTGGTGATGAACGACATTTTAACTAAAAAAAAAAACATGCACATGGTAGCCAAACAATCCACCAAGACTTTCCACAACTGATAACCTATACAAGTTGCACCATTCTACGACAATTTCATAATACGTAATAACTTTGATAATTATGCAAACTACCTCAGAAGGGTAAACTCGGACGCGAACGACCCCGACGCGTCTCAGAAATCGGGGAAGGAGTACAGCTACAGCAATGCACATCTGGACACTACTAGAGCGTGTAGGGGAGACACCTCCTGCAGGTCGATCACCCACAAATTCAGTCACAGGGGTGAGTCACGTGAGAAAAACCTGTTTTTTTTTGACGCTCGGGGTCGCAAACGACCCACCGTACCTATCCAGGGTTAATATAGTTGTGCTGCACTAAGTAGTTATCAGGTAGTTCCTCCCGACACCCTTAATTGGTCTATTTTTCTCCTTTAGTGAACAGTTCAGTGAATTTTTAACAATGTCAGGCGTATAAATGCCAGATAATGAAAATGAAAAAAACAGAAAAACGCATAGTGCTGATCCTAGGACATTCGCAGGTAAAGAAAATGGAAAGTGCCTTTGATGAAATAAACGAAGAAGAGGAAACCCTTTATTTTATAACCCACTCAATAGGTGGTGCTACTTGTTATGATATCACATCTGAAGAAGTAAAGGGGTGTGAAGCAGAGGCAGTTGTGCTTTTTGTAGGAAGTAATGATATAGAAAATGAAGATGTTGAATCAACAAATTATATTTGAAATAATATCATAGAACTGATAAATGATATCTCCAATGTGGACGGAGTGAAGATAGTCTATATCGTTACTGTGGAACCCCGTACAAGCCTGAGATATGTAACCTATGACGAATATCGAAAAAGTCGAAATAGGTTGAACCAAATGTTACGTATGTCAGCCGGTTATTATATTATTAATAAAGGTCTCACTGAAAGGATCTAGGCCATGATGGATTTCATTTAACTCAAGAAGCCTTTGAAACACTAGCGGGAAGAATAAATGAAAGAGTCAGCAGTGAGGCTGATTCGGGAGAATGGTAGTAGCACAAGTGGACCAAGTGGGGTGGGGATGAGGGACTACGCATCTTACATTGCATGAGTCATAAATTATATATAATTATTGTGTTAAGTTTTGAAGAAAATTTCTCTTGAAGTGTGTTAATTAATTGCATTCAATGGGGTGGTTATATATTAAATTAAGAATTGCTGAAATTGTTGAAAATACTTAAATTGTATATTTAGCATAAACAGTTGCTTGTTGAAATTGCTGAAAATTTGAAAATTCAAATGGGTTTTAGCTGGTTTAATAATTATCATTGGAAAACTGATGGAAAGAGAAGCTATGGTGAGGTCACGAGGTGGTTACAAGGGTGTAATGACCAAATGGATAAATAAGATGGACTCTGCTATTGCTGCAGGTAATGTCAATACATTGTCATCAATTAAAGATTTAATTATGAAACAAATGAAGACCTGAATGAAAAGATATTAGCTTTAACCACTGAAGAAGATCGAATGAATGAGGTGGAAGAGCAAGCGGAGTATGAAGTAGTAATTGGGGAACATTGGAATAAGTTGATCAATGCCATCACAGCGATATCAGGAAACGGTTCACCTGGAAATCCTCCAACCACACCTAAGACTCATGTTAGATTGCCGAAATTGGATCTCCCCCATTATACTGGAGATGTGTTGGAGGGGAATTCCTTTTGGGAATTGTACAATGTTTTGGTACACCAGCAAGGGAACTAATTTGGAAATTCTCATATCTGCAAAGTATACTCACAGGAGTTGCTCTAAAATTGATTTCAGTATTTAAGTTGGAAGCTGCAAATTATTCACAGGCTATATCTCTTCTCCAAGCCACTTATGGGGAAAAGGATGAGATCAAACGAGTTCTGGTAAGAATATTACTTGAAATGGAGTCTCCATCTGCTGATTCAGAATCATTGCAAACATTCAGAGCAAATTTTGAATGCTCAATAATATCATTAGAGAGTGAAAACATGAAGTTAAATGAGCTCTACACCATTTTGCTGTATGGTAAGTTGCTTAAGAGTGTTAGTGAAACTGTAAAACGCAGATGTTGAGATAATTGGCTAGTATTTGACACATTTAAGAAATATCTAGAAGAAGAAATTCACAATCTATGATCTTTAGTCTCAGCGGATGTAAATAAACCTGGAACTCTATCAACAATATTTACGTTCACAGTGAATCAATCACAATCTGTTAGACAGAAGAGTAAAGGAAATGTGAACAAATTTAGTTCTCAACAAGCAAGAAAATGTGTGGAGACAGTGTAAAACTTACGCCAGTAGGGATAAGAAACTGAGTCGTCTCGTTTTTTACGATTGTGCTTTGTGTGTGCATCGAATAAACACTTGAGTGTAGATTTTGAAAAGCAAATTTGTGTTAACGGATGTAGATTAAAACATCATCGTGTGTTATGTGATAAACAACAAACCAGTGAATCAAGTAAACCAACAAGTAAATCAACAATTAAATCAGCAAGTAAACCTAATAATAATGGCGTGCAAGCTGGAACACTTTCCGTAAGTGATAAGAGTCAGAAATCCAAGCAGAGGTCCATTTTACCAACAGCCACAATTGTGTCAAAGGGTGAAGGAAGACACTTGGTATTGGACACTTGTGCGGAACGAACCTTTATCAGAAGGTCAGCACTTAAGGACGTACTGTATAGATTTAAAGGCACGGAAAAAATTGCTTTAAGGGGTTATTTGACAAGTAAACCTGTGAACGAGTATAAGACGGTGAGTGTTTCCATATCTTATAAGGTTAGATTGATTATTATGGATTGTATTGTGGTAGATGAGTTACCAGAGTATATTAAGAATTTCAACGTTAAACAAAATTTGAAAACGTTGTATAAAACCAAAATTTGTCTAGCGGACAAAGATTTCGATCTGCCTGTGGACAGGGAAGCACCCATTGATATGTTGATAGGCGTTGATAATGTCTATAACATATTACTTACCGGATTCAGAAAAGCTGGGAAATTGATATTGTTACCTACCATATTTGGATATGTTGTGACAGGGTCCTGTAATGCTCCTCCAGTGCAGGAAACCCAGGTAACTGTGTTAAAACTAGCAACTAACGAGGATGTAATTGAAGCTACTCATAAATTTGATAATGATGTAAAGAATGATCTGGATATTTTGTAGAGTTTAGATAAAGTAGGTATTGACTGCAATGAATTGAAAGACCATGATCGAAAGATTCTAGAAACTTTGAAAATACCATTGTATATTCTGAAATAGAGAAGCAATATGTTGTGGCCTTACCATGGAAGTCTAATAAGCCCAGGCTTCCATCCAATTTTGGCATGGCGTTGGGCCGGGTTAAACAACAATGTGCAAATTTTCAGAAAGATAAAGCCTACCTGAACCACTATCAAAAAATCCTGAAGGATCAGGAGGATAGGGGGTTCATTGAAAGGGTAGATAAAAGCAATTGGGTTAAAAATTGTCATTATCTAGCACATCATAGTGTACAGAAAGATAGTGTCACCACTCCAATCAGAATAGTTTTTGACTGTTCCTGGAGATAAGGTAAAAATGGATTGAGCCTTAACGACTGTCTGTGGACTGGATCACATATTACCAAAGATTTGCTCAAGGTCTTATTGCAGTTAAGGACTAACAACTACGCTTGTATTAGTGACATAGAAAAAGCATTTCTTATGGTGCAATTGAGAGAAGAAGACGGCAATTACACACTGTTTTTATGGTTGCAAGACCCAACGGATCCAAATAGCGATTTAAGCATATATAGGTTTAGGGTGGTGTTGTTTGGTGCTATGTGTTCTCCGTTTCTGTTGAATTCCACTATAAATCACATCTGGTAGCTGTTAGAAAAGATACGAGCTGTACTGATATGGTGGATATGATTTACCTCCATCAGTGAAGATGAATTGATAAACCTTTTTTTTTGTCGCAAACAAAATATTTGCACAGGCGCACTTGTATTTAACCTAGAAAGGTATGATGGGTCGTATGCAACCCCTACAGCATTTTAAAAACCTGTTTTTTTCCCCATAAATCATCAGCTGTCTCGAATATGGAAGTGATCGACCTGTAAGGGGTGACTAGTCTACATGCCATTGTCTGCTTTAGGACTGATTTTCGTCTAACTTCCCTCCTTCCCCGTTTTTTTACCCCCCCAGGGGTCGACCTCGACCCTGACATACCTTTATAGGGGTAAGTGATCAAACAGCAAAGTAATTACATAATTATAAATTGTCGAACAGTGTTGATACTTGTTTGGTTCTTTATAGTTGGAAAGTGTGGATGGATGGTGTGTCTGCCACTTGCATGACATTGGTTTTGGCTTAGATGCCATATATTGCCATGAGGTCCATTTTCCCTCAAATGCTAATTTCTGAATTTTTTTCATTTTTTGCCAATTTGATCTTTTTCTATTTATTTTGAATTTATCTTCAATAATGGCCAGCAGGCAGTATTCCCTCGGCTTGGATGTCATCAACACACTTCTAATGGAGTTAAAAAGAGATGTTGATGATAATATGGAGTTTGCAACCCCATTCTTCATTTCAAGTGGTAGATTGGGCTGTAAGAGTTGTTGCGGTCTGCGGCCATTTTGTTGACATACCCGAAAGGTAAGTTGGCATATCTCTATATATTCTTGTTCTGTATAGAATTCATGATATTTTGGTATATTTTAATGCATAAATATCATATTTTATAGGAGACACAATGATTTTCATAAGAAATATATATTGTGAAACTAGGCCGTCAAAAAATGACCTTTAGATTTCGCCCCTGATATAACAGTAAATTACATCTTAGTGCACATTTTATTATGTATTTCTGTTCTAGGATAATATGAGTTTATTCTATAAAATAATTAGCCTCTTCCTATTTCATTTGGGTACCCAAAAAAATTCATGAAATTTGGACAAATTTTTTTGGCCAAAAAAAGTTACCCTTTTTTTCTCATTTCAGATCTTGACTTCTATAGGTCCAACTCATTTCCAGCAATTACACGCTATTGCTTTGCCATCTAAGAAGGTGTCCCTAAAGAGATTTATGTGTATATGTATATTTCTATTTTTGGTGAATATTTACGTCAAGTCTTTTTTTTGTATACTTAAATTTTTAATATATTTCCAATAAATAGTTATTTTGTAGACGGGTATCATTTATATTTTCAGTAGTTTCCAGCATTCTTTGAAGTATTTTTAGCAAGTCAAGCAATACAGATTGATGCATAACTAAATTTTTTCTGAATTTTTTTCGGAGTTGGGGTCGCGCGCGACCGAGTATACCCTTAAAGGGGTGTCCGAGGAGCGTACCTATCCAGGGTTAAAGGAATGGACTAGTAATAGTGATTTTATGAATACTGTCGTGGATGCCTATCGCATAAAATCAAAAGAGAAACAAACCTATA
>NC_090747.1:24985111-25011430 GCF_036898095.1 Palaemon carinicauda
TGATGATGATGATGTGTGTGTGTGATTCTGTCCAATATTGAATATTTTTTTAATCTCTCGTTTGTTTTATGATTGTGCAGCTATCCATTTACAAGTGTACAAAAAACAAAGTAATTTATGTAAGATCTGCAAACCAAAGAAAAATATATACTGTCATTCCCCATTTCTTGGCTAGCAATCCCTTATTATGGAAAAGCATACAGAACAAATTTTTCTCCTGAACACATTTCTTTCGTTTTCCCTTTCATTAAAATTAAACATTAGTTTAACCAAAACTCAAAATAAGGTACAAGCGGATATGAGTCGCCACTAGGTGGCGCACGCATAAAGGGAGACGCTCATGTGTACGTTGTAACAGGTAGCAAATGTTATAACTGGCCGAGCCTTGGAAAAACCCAAAAAGCGAATATATCTAACAAGAGTAACACAAGCAGACTGCAAAATTTATCTTGTGAGTTGTATCTCCAATGATTAAAAACAGTGAACTTGATTACCAAATGTTTTAATTCATACAAATGCTTACTATGGATAAGTATCTAAAAAAAAAAATAGTTGACATCGCTATAAAAATGTATCAGTATATTGTTGAAGCAATATATTGTACAAACTGATAGAACATTTAACTTGACTCTAATCATATAGCTTCTCTAGTTTATCGTCCAAACATTTCTCACAACGAAACGTATTTCCGTATATGGCTTTTAGTTACATTTGGGAAGTTTTGGAGACGATCCCGATGAAAGTCCTTATAAGTAGTAATACAAGGAAAAGACATGTGAAACTTTGACACTGGTTCTGCATGGTAGAATTGATGTCGTCAAATTGAAGACTTAAACAACAAAGTTGAAAACAATATTGTTGATCTCTTGCATCACTAAATTACAACAACGTTTTGGCGGTTGACGGATAAATCTTTCAGGGTATTCATTGGTCAAAACATGTCAAAATATGAGGAAAACCAGAAAGGAGGGATACATTTAACAGTGGCGATGTCACAAACAGATTATTCTCTGTAGTTTGATAATTATAGATTAGTCAACCAACCATACTAAATGCTCTATAAGTAAATCTTGTTCTATTAACTTTCCCATCTTCCTATATGCAAGATACCTTTCGTTTCCATTATCAATTTCTTCAATCCTGGTATGAAGGTTGCAAAATAAAAAACCACTGAGATATCTGTTACTCCGAAAACGATAAGTAAAATCAGACAGAATGCGGTCATTTATGAAGCCACTCTCAGATTTCTACATTTTTAGCTATGTTGAAAATTCTTGCATAGAATAAGATCCTAATTTTCCTCAGGCCGAATAAGAAAAAACATTTCCTTTTGATACAGTATTCTAAAGAGATTAGAATGAAAGATTGATGAAAAGCTGAGAGATCAACAAGCAGGATTTAGAAAAGGTAGAAGTTGCACTGACCAAATTTTAAATTTGAGTCATGCTGTACAGCAATGCGTAAAATATAGAAATCCCTTTGATGGCATTTGTGGACTATGAAAAAGCCTTTGATTGTGTACACGGCCAATTTATTGGAGAGTCCTGCTTTATCATGGAATTCCTCCTAAATATATAAATTTGATTGAGGCTGTTCATGAGTATAGCAAGTACAAGGTTAATGCACTTGTCAAATGAATTTTCTGTGAACAGTGGAGTACTCCAAGGGAATTTTTTGTCACATATGTTGTTTATCCTCTTCATTGATTTTGTAATGCGTAGAAAAGTCAGAGATTGTGGAAAAGTATTGGACTGGATTGGCGATAGGAATTTAGCACACCTAGAGTGTGCTGATGATGGTGTCCTTGTTAGCAAAACACCACAGGATTAGCAATGCTTCCTTACCAGAATTCATGAAATATCACAACATGTCTAGCTGAAGATGTATAGAAGAAAGACAGATGATGAAAACGGAGTATGCAAATAAAAGATGAAATATTATTTGAAGGAAACGATTAATGAGGTAGAATCATTCAAGTATTTAGGAACTATAATCTCCAATACAGGGCCTTTAGAATTAGAGTTCATTGAAAGATTAATAAAAGCTAATCAGACACTGGCTAAGTTAAGACAAATTTGGAAATCCAATCGCCTGAAATTACACATAAGAATCAGAGCATATATCAGTTTAGTGAGATTGGTGTTACTCTCTTTACATGAGTCGTGTTATGACAATGGGACAATCTCCAATAGATTTAGTAGATTTGAGAACAAAGCTGTCAGAAGGATATTAGGAGTTGAATGGTATGAGAGGATTAGAAATGAAACTATAAGAGAGGTTACTCGAGTGCTGTATGTGGATGAGATCAAGATGAGGAGTAGATGGAGATGGTTTGGGCCTGCTCTTTGCATTCCCCAAGAAAGATTAGTTCGCAAACCGTTCAGCTGTGCTCCACAAGGAACTAGAGGAGTTGAAAGACCCAGGCCTACATAGCTGGAGACTATAAGCGTGAAGTAAGACACAATGAAAGCTCAAGATAGAGACGACTGGCTAAATCTAACCGAGGCCCTTTGCGTCAATAGGCGTAGGGGGAGATGAGGATGATGATGATGATGATAATGCAGTATAGTCCGCAAACGTATGTATTTGATGATTCATAGTTGCCTTGTGAATATACAGTATATCTGATGAAGACGAATTGTAGTATGAAATTTGACTTTTCGAGCATATAGGCAGAAAGTATGAAAAAAAATAAAAGTCTTTTCCATGCAACTTATTCTGCCACTCCTCCACCCAATATTTTCAGAGAGCAGGTCACCAAAGCCATTAGCATTCCGAGTCAACATTGTTAATTATCATATCTTATATGAGAGCATTCATTGGTGTTTTTGTGCAAACGATGCAAAATTCCACCGACAGACAACGATGCCAAGTATACTTGTATAATTTGTAAGAAACATTTAATAACTTATCTGTCTATATGGGAGTTACACTCATAATATATTTGTTTATTTCTCATGATCGATATTGAGAAAATTTCTCCCTTAATCAACGGCTTCTATTTTCACATACCGTCCAATATCATTATGTTAATTTGAATAAGCAAAGGCTTCGAATTTCCTATATCTCTGGGGATAACATAGACCAATTTTGAGATTTGTAATTATAATTATAATTTAGTTATCAATATAAACTTTTGTTCAAACAATTGAATGAGAAAATTTCAACAACATTTACATATACAATGACGTATTAATATAATTTATACACCATTCAAAGTACCTACGTAACCACAATTGAGCAATGCGTAAACAGACGTTTTACAAAGAACTCTCTCTCTCTCTCTCCCCCCCCCCCTCTCTCTCTCTCTCTCTCTCTCTCTCTCTCTCTCTCTCTCAAAAGTGTTTGAATATGTAATTCTTGAACAACTAGTCAGTCACTAAGAAGTAATAGAGCCTTTTAACTGACAACCAATCTGCTTACAGAAAACTATACTTTACGGAGATAGCCATCTGCTCTGTTATAAATGATATGCTAGAAATGATGGATGAAAATAAATGTGGTATCTTAATAATGCTCGATCTCCGTGCAGCTTTTGATACAGTCGTGCAAGAACTGCTACTAAATGATCTACGGTCCAGCCGTCCGTTGAGATACTTCCGCTAGAGAGTTAGGGGGTCCTTTGACTGGCCAGACAGTACCATATTGGATCCTTCTCTCTGGTTACGGTTCTTTCCCTTTGCCTACACAGACACCAAATAGTTTGGCCTATTCTTTACAGATTCTCCTCTGTCCTCATACACCTGACAACACTGAGATTACTAAACAATTCTTCTTCACCCAAGGGGTTAACTACAGCAATGTAATTGTTCAGTGGCTACCTTCCTCTTGGTAAGGGTAGAAGAGACTCTTTAGCTATGGTAAGCAGCTCTTCTAGGAGAAGGACACTCCAAAATCAAACCATTGTTCTCTAGTCTTGGGTAGTGCTATAGCCTCTGTACCATTGCCTTCCACTGTCTTGGGTTAGAGTTCTCTTGCTTGAGGGTACACTCAGGCACACTGTTGTATCTAGTTTCTCTTTCTCTTGTTTTTTGAAGTTTTAATTGGTTATATAGGAAATATTTATTTTAATGTTGTTACTATTCTTAAAATATTTTATTTTTCCTTTTTTTCCTTTCTTCACTGAGCTATTTTCCCTGTTGGGGCCCCTGCGCTTATAGCATCCTGCTTTTCCAACTAGGGTTATAGATTAGCATTTAATAATAATAATAATAATCAGTGTTGAAGATCAAGCCTTCGAATACCTAAAAGACTTCTTGGCTGTAGGAAATTACTGTGTACAAATTGGAAACTGTTAGTCATATTATGAACCCTTAAACAGAGGGGTACCCCAGGGGAGTGTACTTGGCCCAATCTTATTCAGCATTTATATTTTTGGTCTATCGAAAATGCTACCAAGGTATGGCGTGAAGTTCAAATTATTTCCAAATGACACAATTTTACTTTGCCATAAATGATATAGATGGCACTACTGAAACTTTAAACCAAATCCTTGATAGTGTTAGAAAATGGGTAACATTTAAACAACTAAAGTTAAATGAGAACAAAACTGAATTCTTGGTAGTAGGACATAAATAATGACTTGGTGCCGATATCTAGTAAAGTTCAAGATCTAGGTGTATTTCTTGACTCTAACGTGTCTCTGAATCCCAAATAAGTAATGTAATAAAAAACTGCTGGTTATCATCTAAGAAATATTGCGTTTGTAAAAAAGTATCTGGATGAAAATTCTGTAAAGAAACTTGTGATAAACTGTGTTATCACCAGGATTGACTACTGCAACTCTATCTATTACAATTTACCAAAAGTGAAGCTTCAGAAATTACAAAACATAATAAACAGAGGAGCAAGACTGATAAAAGGTGTCCCACCTAGAGAAAGGATCACCCCTATACTTATCAATTTGCACTGGCCGCTGGTTGAAGTGAGAATTGAATTTAAAATATGTACAATAACCCACCAAGTTATCAGAACAGGTAGTCCAAAATACTTAAGAGAATTGCTACATATTGCGCAACCAGCAAATCGTGTCGACACGAGAATAGTTACAGATGGCTTCAAACTGTTGGAACCTAGAAATATATCTACTTTAGGCTCCAGAGCCTTTGAATATACGGCCCAAAGACTATATAATAAGCTCCAATGAAATATTCGAATGATTGAAGACATTAAGGCTTTCAAAAGGAAAGTAAAGAATTTCCTATTTAAAAACCACACAACAGTAGGGTTTTAACAGTAAATGAACGATACTTGATCTGAAACAATAAATACTCTAAACGAACAAGCTAAAACGATAGGGAAGGTCCTGTAGAGAGAATGGTTCTCCTGCTGTAGGGGACCGGAAAAACAGCCATCAAAGTAGAGTAAGTAGGTTGTGACGAGCTGAGAGAAGGTTGTGACTCAAAGACAGGATGAAAGCAACCGAGTAACTTTATTACAGAACACTCTCCTTTATATACAAGAACTTGATGCAACAGGAAATTTCCTGTTCAAACCGACACCGCATAGGTTAACAGTTAACGGTGAGAAAACATGCATGTTATTTCAGGTTCTTTTTAGTGCAAGGGGAGAGCAAAGATACAAGCATAATATATACACAGAATGAAATGTCGTTACCATGTACGAACGTGTGACACGCGGTTGGTACATGGCTCCCCCTTAAAAATGATATACTGTACATGTTAAATAGGGCGCCCTGATCTAGAGAGGCGAACTGTAGGCGGGTCATCTGGCAGGAGACACGCAGGTTTGAGACGATTAATGGAAACCCAGTCTTCTTTGCCACGAATGTTTAGTAGAAATGCTTTTGGACTGCTTCGGAGTACAAGGAAAGGGCCCGTGTAAGGGGGCGTTAGCGGTGGCTTGCTAGTGTCGTTGCGCAGGAAGACGTGCATTGCAGAGTGCAAGTCTGTTAGTATGTGATGCTTCGCTGGGGGCTTGTAAGTCTGGCGGCATGGAGTATATTTTCCCACGACGTGACGTATGCGCTGGAGATCGTCGGAGGGGGTTGTTGAAGGAGAAATTCGGCAGGGACGACCAACAGGTAGCCATACACCATTTCAGCTGCTGAGACGTCGAGGATGTCTTTAGGAGTGGTCCTTAGTCACAGGAGGACCCACAGAAGCTGAGTAGAGTAAAGCAGTTGGAATCATTGCAGCGTGACATCAAAGCTGCTTTGAGGGTGCGATGAAAACGTTCAACCATTTCATTGGTAGCGGGGTTGTAGGCAGTTTTCTGACGTAGGATGATGCCCAGGAGATTTGCTAATGGTGTCCACAATTGAGAGGGGAAAGTGGTACCCCTGTCAGATGTAATATGCCCAAGGAGACCAAATCTTGCAATCCATCCTGAGAGTAAGGCAGATGTACATGAGGCAGATGTTGCAGTTTCCATGGGAATGGCTTCAGGCCAACGAGTGGAGCGGTCAATGACGGTAAACAGGTAATGATGTCCTACAACGTTGCCGGGAATGTTTGTGAAACGACGCTAAAGTTGAAGAAAGGTGCCAACTCCTGAATCCGTGTGTTGATGTACTTTGAAAGTTTGGCAAGAAGTACAATCGCATCCTTAGAAATGCTGTGCCAAATGGACTTCGTATTCAGCAGCTGTGCAGTAGAATGGCACGAGGGATGTGAAAGGCCATGAATGAAATCAAACACCTGCTGGCGCATGGGAGCAGGAATCCAAAGTCGTGGTCTACCAGTACTAACATCACAGAGGGAGGGTGATGTTGGAGTCTTCGAGGGGGAAGTCTTCCCAACGGAGGGACGTGCAGGATGTCGTACATGCTTGATACTCTGGATCTTGTCGTTGGGCTTCAGCCAAGGCGTTGTAATCTAATCCCAGTTGAACGGCAGCCAATGTGTTTCTTGACAGGGCATCGGCAACGGGATTCCTTTTCCCTGGGACGTATTGAAGGGTGCAATTGTATTCAGCCACGGCGGAGAGATGTCGGCGTTAAAGGGCGGACCAGGTGTCAGACTGTCGAGTGAAGGCATACGCAGGAGGCATGTGGTCTGTGCAAATGACGAAGGGCGTGCCTTCTAAGATAGGGGGAAAGTGATGGACAACTAAGTAAACCACCAGCAACTCGTGATCGAAGGTAGAATAACCCGATTCTGCCTTGGACAGTTTTCTGCTGAAGAAGGCCAATGGGCGTGGCGAGCCGTTGACCACCTGCTCGACTACTGCACTAATAGCGACGTCGCTGGGATCGGTGGAGACACAGAGAGGGGTATGTGGGATAGGAAAAGTGAGAGTCGCAGCAGTTGATAGGGCTTTTTTTGTATTGCAGAAAACCGCTTCTTGAACGGGACCCCACTTTAGGTCGTTTGGCTTGCCCTTGAGGGAGGCGTACAGGGAAGTAAGAGTGGTGGCAATGGCTGGCAGAAAACGGTGATAATAGTTGATCATGTCCAAGAATTCCTGCAGAGCTTTGACGGTCGAGGGCGCGGGGAAGTCCTGAACGGCTGTTACCTTCTCAGGAAGGGAATGGACTCCTTCAGGAGTGATGTGGTGCCTTGAGAACGACACTTCGTTGGCGCCAAAGGTACACTTGTTGCACCGGACTACAAGGCTGTTTTGTTGCAGGCGATCAAGAATGATGTGCAAGTGACGGAGGTGTTCCTCTTTTGAGGAGGAAAACACAAGTATGTCGTCCATATAACATACACAGAAGGTGGGGTCCCTTAAGATGCCATCCATGAGACATTGAAACGTAGCCCCAGCATTACAAAGGCCAAAACAGGAGTAATTAAAGGTGTATGTACCAAACGGAGTGGTGATGGCAGTCTTGGGGATGCCTTCTGGGTTCATAGACACCTGATAATACACCTCCAGAAGGTCGAGCGTAGAGAAAACCTTCGCTTTGTGCAGGTAGGAGGTCAATTTGGCGATGTTTGGGAGGGGGTAGTAATCCGATTCTGTTTGCATGTTCAGATGCCTTTAATCCCCGCACGGACAGAGGGAGCCGTCTTTCTTCAGAACGATGTGTAAGAGTGACGACCATAGGCTGGAGGTCTTTCGACAAAGGCCCATTTCCTCCATTTCGGCGAACGTCTGTTTGATGTCTGGCAATCATTACGGTGCCAGACGTCCGAATTTTGCGAAGATTGGGGGTCCCGTCGTCTTGATATGGTTATAAATACCATTCTTGGTAGGAGCCATGGGCGTTTGGCGAAGTTCTAGACGGAAAACTTCCTGGTGCGACGTGAGGAGGTGGGAGTAGGCATCCGTGGGTGCGCTTATGTGGAGAGCGAGGTTGCAGGGGTCAGGTTGAAGAGGTATCGAAAAGTATGAGTCTGCGTTGACCAATCGTTGGTGGGCGACATCGACCAGAAGCTGGAGATGAGAGAGGATATCCGCACCGAGGATTGGAAATGTGACATCAGCAATGAAAAACTTCCAATTGAATTTACTGTTTCCAAACGATAATGTGAGGTTCTCGTAACCGTAGGTGGGTATCACAGATTCGTTGGCAGCTACCAAGCGGATGTCGGCAGACGTAGACAGACTACGTTGTGTCCTGAAGAGTTCCCTTGGCAAAAGAGAATGACAAGCACCCGTGTCTACCAAAAATCACATGCCCGTTCCTGCGTCATGTAAAAAGAAAAGATTAGAAACACGGTAGGTCACCGCCACGAGCAATTGCCTAATTACACGTTTTTTGGCCACTGACAATCCTTGGCACATTTCTTCGCGGTTGCCGTGAATCTGTAGTGGTAGTAGCAAAGCTGCGGAGGATGGGAGGTAGTAAGTGGCTGTAGAAGTCGTTGGTTTGGGCACGAGCGAGTGGTGTGTGGTGGGTGGCTTTGTCGCCGCTTCGGCACGTCACGGGGTAGGCGTGTATGTCATACGGCATTCAGGTCAGCTCCGGTTGATGTTGAATAGGCGTCCTCTTCGTCATGAGTGGAGGCATTGATGGAGGTCTTGAAGTGGCTGTCCATAAGGGCGTCGGCTTTGGTCATCAAGTCCTTTTTGGGTAAACTATCGACATCGGGTATGGCAGCGCGTACAGGTTCGGGTAAACGGCGTATCCAAAGGGCACGAAGTAGATTCACCCCACGAGGAGAGCCATCTGCGGCAGGTTGCTGGCGAGCAATACTGGTCATTTCCCTGCAGGCCAGCAAAGCCCTTTGGTCCCCCAACGGTTGTTGAAAGAGCTGAAAAATCTTTGCTATATGGGCTGCTGGCAATGGCAAGCATTGCTTTAGAGGGTATGTTTGGAGGGTATCTTATGCAATTGGGGTGTCTCCTTGTTCACAAAGCTATTCGGATATTTCCGGGAAGGTGTCCTCGGGTATCGCCGCGAGAACATAATCCGCTTTGGTGGTTGAGCGAGTAACGTCCTTAATGTGAAACTGGACTTCTGCGCACTGGCGAATGACGAAAGTTTCAATGGGACAGCCTCAGCTCCAACTTCCGTAGAGTCCGTGATAGTACCAACGACGGAGGAGCGAGGGTGGGTGGAAAGCGGGAGGAGCGAGTCGTCTTCCGGGGTCACCAATGTGACAAACTGAGAGAAGCTTGTGACTCAAAGACAGGATGAAAGCAAATGAGTAACTTTATTACAGAACACTCTCCTTTTATACAAAAACTTAATGCAACAGGGAATTTCCTGTTCAAACCGAAACCGCATTGGTTAACAGTTAACGGTGAAAGAAACATGCATGTTATTTCAGGTTCTTTTTAGTGCGAGGGGAGAGCGAAGATACAAGCATAATATATACACAAAATGAAATGTCGTTACTATGTACGAACGTGTGACACACGGTTGCTACAAGGTATAACAAAATACTCCCACTAACATACCACTCACAAAAGGTTTCCCATTCATTTAACCAATTAAAGAACGCGTAAACACTGTCAATAAAAAGTTGTCCATATCCCTCTATACGCTCAAACATCGAATATAGTTTATGCATCAAAATTTGAGAGAGAGAGAGAGAGAGAGAGAGAGAGAGAGAGAGAGAGAGAGAGAGAGAGAGAGAGAGAGAGAGAGAATCATGTCCAACCCCATAACAAAGTCATGAAGAATAAGAAAGCTCTATCTTATTATTCCATAAATGGAGGGTATTCCCTTTCGCAATGGTTTAAAAGGATTCTTTAATGATGAACTCATAATTTAATTTTCTTTTTTCATGGATTTACATCAGAATGTCGGAAATTATCTCCGTTATATTACTGTCATCATCGCTAAAATACTGTGAGAATAAGCATGCGCAATTAAAACAAAATATGCACACAAATATTTTTCAGCACATTGTTTGTCCTTAATGCATAACTATGACAACATTGGAGGAAAAAAATGAATTTCTCTATTTTACAAATAAAATTGAGTGTTGAAATGTAAGGTGGGACTATTTCACCTGGTAGATACTTTGCTTAGAAGTGAGTAAGGTGACGAGATTTAATCTACCAATTGCTGAAATATATATATATATATATATATATATATATATATATATATATATATATATATATATATATAAAGAGAGAGAGAGGGCATATATATATATATATATATATATATATATATATATATATATATATATATATATATATACAAAGAAAGAGAGAGAGAGGAGGGTATATATATATATATATATATATATATATATATATATATATATATATATATATATATATATATATATATATATATATATATACAGAGAGAGAGAGAGAGAGAGAGTCATAAAAAATATACCCAGTGCAATTTTGACCTCTTATTTTTGCTTTCGCGTTGTCAATAATTTCGAAATAATTACCGAGTTAGTTATATTTCACATAATCGTACTAATTAGATTCCTAAATACTATAATCGCTAGTTTACTAAAATGTGGAATGAAAATCTTCAATTTTCTTCCATAAAATTTCTTTAATTAAATAGCACTTAAACGATTATTTTAACTATTAGAAGCTCTGTAGTAAAATGAAATGTCATTTCCTTAATATCAATATCACATATACAGTACAGTAGATTTCACCACAGGTAAAAACAGAATTGTCTGCATTTACTGCATAAAAAACTCGTTATATTCATCATTGTTATTTCCTAACTTTTGTGCTCTAGAAATACAGCATTAGAAGACAAGGGTTTACAAAGCATGTAAATTGTTTTTTTAAAAATCTGATTAAGCGTTTTATCATACATTTCCTAAAAAAAACATGTCCGGTAAAAGCTATATCGGGCCACTTCTACCTCATATTAGGCATGACATGAAACATCGATTTTAGCAATGGAAAAAGATTATTAAGTTCAGTTGTCTAAGATAATGGTAATGAAAAAAAAATAATTAAAGTTTTTCTGGATCTAAAAACGTATCTAACACAACGTAAGGGGTCAGGGTATCTTGGAGATGTCTATTACGTCGCTGTTTTCAAAAGTCCCTGTATACTTTTTCTTAATATCACAAGAATCAACAAAATAACAACGGTAATTAAAAAAAGACTCGTGTAAACACTTTTACCCTTTACGATAAAACAACTATAAAGTCAATTTCTTTGTTACGTAAAATGAAATTGTTGTTAATATGATTAGTTTTTATCCTAAAAATTTTCATTAATAAGTAAGATTGACACATGGTTTTAGAAGAATGTAAAATTATCATTGTCAAAATTATCGAGGTTCAAAGATAATACTACTCACATTGAGAAAATCTTATAAAATGAAATAAATAGTAGGAAATATATGCAATTACAATGACCAAACAATTGGTAACAATTGTGATCGTAAAAGAGATAAGATTTGTTTACGTCTTAAAACTTTCTATATCCCTTATTCATTACTTTTCACATGTTTATTTATTTCCTTCTTTCATTTCCTCAATGTGGAAATTTCCTGGTGGGAAAATTATGTATATAACTTATCTAATAATAATAATAATAATAATAATAATAATAATAATAATAATAATAATAATAATAATAATAATAATAATAATAATAATAATGATGATGATGATGATGATGATGATGATGATGTTTATGTCATTTACGAGATACACAAAGCATACTATGGACATTTTTGTGAAATAGAAGGAGAAGCAATAAAACACCAAGAGAGAAAGGAAAAAAATAGAAGATAATATGTGCAAATAATCAAAGCAATATTAAAGTCAAATCTTAATCTTGGAAATATAGTGAATTCTATAAACAACTGGGCAATGTTGGTAATCAGGTACAGTGCTGGAATAGTGGAGGAAATCAGAGATATGCAACATGGATAGAACGAATAGAAAGGTAATGGACATGCACCAAGCTCTGCAATCAAGAACGAATACTTAAAGGCTCTATATACCAAGAAGTGAAGAAGGAAAAGAACCCATTCGTATATAACAGTGGTTCTCAAACTTTTTTATGAGCGACCCTATTTGAAACATTTCATTCCTTCGCGACCCAGAGTAAAGTGAAGGGAAAGAAAACATGCAATGATATATACACTTTATTTTGGAAAAAAAAATATTGTGTACAGGTTTTCATTCACAAAACTAAACTAGTGGGATTTATGGCACTGCTTTTCCTTTTCACAAAACTAAACGAACAGGATTCAGGGCACTGCTTTTCGTTCCCAAAACTATGTTAATAGAATCCATGGCACTGCTTTTAATTCACAAAACTAAATTAATAGAATCTATGGCACTGCTTTTAATTCACAAAACTAAATTAATAGAATCTATGGCACTGCTTTTAATTCACAAAGCTAAATTAATAGAATTCATGGCACTGTTTTTCATCCACAAAACTAAATTAATGGGATCCATGGTGCTGCTTCTCGTTTACCAGTTTGTCAAATCGTGGAATCATTGTCGTAAGGCTGCATCTCATATCATGCTCGGGGTTATGCTTGTTCCTCGACTTATTTTCCATATGAGTCAGAGCCGAGAAACCTTGCTCGCAAAGGTATGTTGTTACAAATGGGAGCAACACTTTCACTGCCTCAACTCATACTATAGACTTCTCTTTCTTTACCTGAATCCAGAATTCAGAAAGAGATACTTCCTTGAAGAGGTCCTTCAACAAATGTCCATTTTGATCCTCAATAAGTTGCTCTGGGAGTCCTGGAACGCTTTCTGGCAGATTTCTCACCCACGACTGGGTTCGAATGTGTTCTTCTGGAATTCGTCTGTCAAACTCTGCCATCAACTCAGTCAAGTGTGGTACAATAAAAATTTTGGCATCATTCTGAGATGTCTCCTCCCACATCTCTAGAAATTCTGCCACACTAGGAAAAGCTGCAAATTTCCCTCGCTTCACGTTGCTTAACCACAGTTTTAGCTTGCATTTGAAAGAAGACAGATTTTCTGCAACTCCAGCAATTGTCTGGTTGCGGCCTTGCATGCTGATATTCAGATTGCTGAGTGCAACAAAAATGTCATTGAGATACCCCACTTGTAGGAGCCACATCTTGTTCGCCAATTTGTTCACTAAGCCGCATTTCTTTTCAATCAGGAATATTTCCAACTCATCCCGAAGATCCAGTAGTCGTCGTAGTAATTTTCCTCTTGAAAGCCATCTGAGGTTTGAGTGGAAGAGGAGATGCCTGTGTTCTGCGTCGAAATCGGCACATAACTGCTCGAACAACCGAGTATTCAGTGCACTAGTTTTGATGTAGTTGACAATTTGAACTGCTTCGTTCATCACTTTGTTCATTCCAGGTGACAGGTGTCGACCAACCAGATTTTCACGATGTAGCAGGCAATGCACAACGTTAACCATGGGATTAACTTTTTTTACAAGTGCTGTGAAGCCTTTTCGTGCCCCAAGCATCGCTGGGGCTCCGTTAGAACAAATGCTGAAGCAGTTTGTCCATCAAAGTTCTTCCTCTTTCAAGAACTGGTCAACCATTTGAAAAATATCTTCTCATGTAGTGGTTGTTGGCAATGCACGACAAAAGAGAAACTCCTCTTCCAGATCTACTGGCCCCTCATACTTAGTATAAACTAACAGTTGGCGTTATCACTTACGTCTGTTGACTCATCTAGCTGCAAGCTAAAGGCTCCCTTGGCCTTGATGCGATCTACTACTTGGTGTTTGATATCAAGTGACATGTCCACTATTCTCCTGCGCACAGTGTCATTTGACAACGGGATAATTTCCAGTTTTCTTGCTACGTCTTCTCCACACACCGTTTTTACCATGTCAATGGCTGCAGGCTTGACGAGATCTTCTCCAATAGTGTGGGGTGCTTTCTTGTTTGAAACTCTCCATGCAACCTTATATGATGCCAATGTGGCTTGCTTCAAAGCCACTACTGCTGGATTGTCAGGTGTCTCGAACCTTTGTCGTTTCAGAGCAGCTTCTTTTCTTTCAAAAAAAAAGCTCTCTCTTGGAGAGCATGTTGAGGGTGCTTTGAAGTCAGATGTCTTTTCAACTTATTAGATTTCAGCGACTCATTTGACAGAACTTCGCAGCAGATAACACACTGAGGCTTGATGATTCCATGATCAACGATGTTTGTGAATCCGAAGTCTAGGAAGGCATCCTTGTATGATCGTTTCGCCATTCTGAAAATAACAAAAACAGACTCTGTAATTTACAAATGGTATGTAAAAAGAGACAGACACTGACAAAAACAGAGAGAGACAGACACAGACAAAAACAGACAGAGAGAGACAGACACAGACAAAAACAGACAGAGAGACAAAAACAGACAGAGAGAGACGAAAACAGACACAGACAGACAGTCAGACACAGAGAGACAGACACAGACTTGCAATGTGTCAACAACGAAACCACAACACTAGGACATTGCCTTAAGTCCAGTAGAAATGGATGGCTAAGAATTGGACGGGAAGAAAACAGGATAAAGGTTGATGTAGACCCAGAAGTGTATAAAGAGAGAGAGAGAAAAAAACGAGGCTAAAAAAATAAAAACGAAAACCAAGGCCAGGACACTCCTGAGAAAAACTAAGTAATTTGCCAGTACAGAAACATGGCAGTTTGTACAGAGATATGAACTAGAAACTGAAAGGATGATAATAGCAGCATATGATCAAGCCTTAAGAACAAGATATATTCAACGAAAAGCACACTGGACTAACATCACATCAAAGTCCAGGAGATATATGGAACAAGAAGAAATCATCAAATATATCGACAGTGAATATTCAGGTATTACTCATATTCTATATAAGAAACAACATGATACGGTTGTTAAAGTTCTCCATTGGAGTCTCTGTAGTAAACATGAAAAACAATGTAGCAACTAATGGTATAAAATCAACCACATTCTGTGGTAGAAAATTATCAGGATGAACTATTCTGGGAAATCATTATAAAGACGGACAGTGTAATATTATCATTTTTATTATCATTATTACTTCCTAAGCTGAAATCCTAGTTGGAAAAGCAAGATGCTATAGCCCTTGGGCCCCAAAAGGGGAAATAGCCCAGTGAGGAAAGGAAGCAAGGAGAACTAGAATATTTTAAGAACAGTAACATTAAAATAAATATTTTATATATAAACTATAAAAAAGTAACAAAACAAGAGAAAGAGAAATAAGATAGAATAGTATGCCTGAGTTTGCCCTCAATCAAGAGAACTCTACCCCAAACAGTAGGAGATTATGGTACTGAGGCTATGGCACTATCCAAGACTAGAGAATAATGGTTTGATTTTGGAGTAACCAACTCCTAGAAGAGGTGCTTACCATAGCTAAGGAGTTTCCTCAACCGTTGCGAAGAGGAAAGTGGCCTCTGAACAATTACACTGCAGTAGTTAACCGCTTGGGTGAAACAGAACTTCACACTGGTCGACAAGAGAACAAAAAAGTTGCGAGTCAAGAGTGAAAGATAAGTTGAGAGAAAATGTAGAAAAGTACAAAGACACAAATTGAAATAAGAAGGCTGTGGAATAGGCAAATAGAAGTACTGTAGTACCAATAACCATACGAACACTAGGGATTATACCTAAATCGTTGAAAAAAGAATCTGGAGAAGGAAAGGGGTTTTTTATTATCGTTTTTATGTTGCTTGCAAAAGTGGTGAGAAATCCTCTCATATTTCCGTCCTCAACCTACTATTTTACTTTCTCGGTTAGAAAAATATCGTCGCAATATGTCTAAAGAAAATTAGGAGATACATCTACGAAGAAATTAAACAGTAAGTTTCAAATTAGGCTCTGGCTAGAAATCTCTTATATAGGGGTATATATGGTTTAAGATATATTTTTATTATAAAAATGATCTCATTTCTTTTGTGTTGACATAAACTTGGATAAAAACAATAAAATTTCATTTCTTTCGTGGGAGGTCAGTATTTATAATTCGTCTAAATGAGACTGAAAGTACAACATAAATGAAAATACACATACATAATCAATTCATATAGAAAATATTCTTGATATTAAGTTATACAGAATCGACCAAATAAAAATACGACTGATCAAAACTACCAAAGTAATTAACGGAACTAAATGTGGTCCACAAGACAACATACGACTGGGTAATGGAATATCGTCTATAGGACATTGTTGGGCCATTTTTGAGGGGAGAGGGAGAGGGGTAACAAGGAGAAAGTGTGCCTCAATTGAGTAAATGATAGAGTAAATTTTTTTAAAACAGACTGGACGCAATGGAAGGTATCAAACCACCATTGTATTAATTGTATTCACAGTAAATGGAAATTCGAACAAAAATGTTAAATACATATAACTACCAAAGCACTGGTTAGTCCCACTATGATTAGTATCTTATGAGTAATTGAAAATATAATGATTTTCATTGTAACTGATTTCAATAATAATTTAAAGAGATCTTTTTTGTACTTATAATTTATTACTTTTGACATAAAAGTAAATAGTTTGATATATATTAGTATAAAATGAAAGCTTTCTTCAACTCTCCTTGAAGGACTGTCGGTCTCATTTCTAATGCTCATTGGTGAATTCTTATGAAAGGTACAATATAGATTTTGACTTCCTAATTGGATTATAACTTTAATTATTAGTTGCTTTAAACATTGTCCATCCTGTTTAAGAGATGGAACACAAAATAAAAATATCATTGCAAAATTCTCAATGAATTTGTTAGAATTAATAAATAATAAAATTTATTATTATTATTATTATTATTATTATTATTATTAATATATATATATATATATAAATATATAAATATATATATATATATATATATGTATATATATATATATATATATATCCGTATATATATATATATATGTATATATATATATATATACATATATATATATATCCGTATATATATATATATATATATATATATATATATATATATATATATATATATATATGTATATATATATATATATATATACGGTTGTATATATATATATATATATATGTATATATATATATATATATATCCGTATATATATATATATATATACACACATATCTATATATATATATATATATACGGTTGTATATATATATATATATATATAGCCGTGTATATATATATATATATATAACCGTATATATATATATATATATACATATATATATATATATATATATGACCGTATATATATATATATATATACATATATATACATATATATATATATATATATATGTATATATATATATATATATTTATTTATAAATATATATAACCGATATATATATATATATATATATAAAATATATATTCTTTATAAATTCACATTACTTTACATGAGCTTTACAAAATATTATAAAAACAAACAGTGGTCCTTTCTATAATTCATGGAAAACTTGTTACATTCAATTGAATACCACCAATATAAATGGGTAAAATGAAACTTCATCAATCGTACTTACCCTTCATTAGTTTCTATTGCACTTAAGTAGTATGAGTTAATTGATCTCTTTTTATGAGAATGATATTATATTCTTCATGCGATGCAGGTATTCTCGTGAGAAGGTTCTCGTGATTGCTGCTACTCTGCTCTCTATCTCCTTTGGTAATGTCTGAAGAAAAGAAATCATGAATTTTCTCAAAGAAGAATCTTTCCCACAATTCTAAGGAGTCCTTGTTGGATTGAAAAGTAGTCTCCATTTATATTTTCCAGAATCCATCGGTCGATATTCTCTTATACACCTGTAAATCAAAATTTCAGGACTTATATATATTTATGCTATATCATAGTTATCATTCCTTTATTATATTTGCAACAGCAATAGTATGGGGGAAGTGAATTCATTATGTAAACTACACGACCACGATCTCGGAGTTAGTTTTTCTCACCAATATAACCAATTAAAGGTTTTCCTTTTGATTTTACCTAATGTTATGCTCAACTTTGTTAGCTTTCAGCTTTACAAAAAAAATAAAATAGAAAAATAACAAATAATTTGTGTGCTCTCAGGAAAGAAACCGACGCCAATTTCGTATGTTGTCTGATAGCACAGCTCACAAATTACTTTTCTTTATTGTAACAATTGAAATATATCTTCATTCAACTATCCTATTAAGCTTTTGAGTTATTCCTAGTCCTTTTTTTCAGGAGATATAATAATTCAAAACAGTTTGTGTGAAAGCCTTCCCTGATATTTTTTATACAATCCACTCATTCTTCTTCAGTGAAATCCCTAACATTTGTCACCCAGTTATGGATGACAAAGGATTTGGACTGACCAGAAGTGTTCATACTGGCCTTATTACTCATCAGGATTACAACGTCCAGGAAGTTCGTGTGTGGATTGGGTTGTTTTTCGTACAGACATTCTGTTTTGCCTTAGATACTCTTCAATCTCAGAGGCATGAAATTTCTTGAATATATGAGAAAACCTGGCTAAATAATAATGTAAAATATATTGTTTACAAATAATTATCTTTTTCAACTCAATACAAAATCTACATCATACTTTATCGTAATAGATGTATGATATTACTAAATGCAAATGATATTATTTCCCCAACAAAAAGAAAATGGAGTTAAATTTCATAATAACGATTAATACATATACTAAAAAAATCTATAACCATTTGATCTGGTGTTGATGAAACTGATTATAAAACCGGAAAACTGCGAGAGAAAACTGATGACGCGGGATTTTGTAAGAAGTTTACAATTTTCCTCTTGAAATAAAATAGATAAAATAATATTTTTGCCAATATGGTGTATGTTACCAGATTATGTTTGCTGAGCAGGATGACATAATACGAATTCTGAGCTGTTAATGACCAGTGCACACTAATTGATAGATATGACAACATGCACATACATATTCAACCCTTCCAACACCTCCTCTATTCCTATCTGGATTTATAACACGCAGGTTTGGCATTTTGTTGAAGAGTGAGGTTTCCTAGTGTATTTTCTAGGTAACCATTCTCATCAGGGTATGACTACTTCCTGTTCATCTTAGATGTGTGTATTAGGAAAGAAATATATTCACATGACTAAGCACGTTGCTAGTGATATATATATATATATATATATACACACACACACATATATATATATATATATATATGTATATATATATACACACACACATATATACATATATATATATATATATACACACACATATATATATATATATATATATACATATGCATATATATTTATATTTCTAGTTTCAGGTAATAAGTTCCCACCTCTTCTTTAAAGGTTGACTCAATGAAGTACACACCAATGGGAGCGCAACATTTGCTAGTTTTTTATCAAGAAACTCGCATTCAAAATAACATACAATGATAGTACATGATATAACAACATACCTTATATTATTATTATTATTATTATTATTATTATTATTATTATTATTATTATCATTATTATTATTATTTTCTTTAAAGCTAAGCTATAATCCTAGTTGGAAAAGCAAGATGCTATAAGCGTAAGGGCTCCAACAGGAAAAATAGCTCTGTGAGGAAAGGAAAAAATGAAAATGAAATATTCTAAGAAGAGTAACAACATTAAAATAAATATATCCTATGTAAACTATAAAAACTTTAACAAAACAAGAGGAAGAGAAATAAGATAGAATTGTGTGCTCGAGAGTACCCTCAAGTAAGAGAACACTAACCCAAGGCAGTGGAAGGCCATGGTACAGAGGCAATGGCACTACCCAAGACCAGAGAACAATAATTTGATTTTTAAGTGTCCTTCTCCTAGAAGAGCTGCTTGCCACAGCGAATGAGTCTCTTCTACCTTTACCAAGAGAAAAGTGGCCACACTAAACAATGAAAGTGCAGCAACCCAAAGTGAAGAGGAATTGTTTGGTAATCTGTGCTGTCAGGTGTATGAGGACAGAGGAGAACATGTAAAGATTAGGCCAGACTATTCAGTGTATATATGTAGGCAAAGGGAAAATAAACCGTAACCAGAGAGAAGGCTCTAATGTAGTACTGTATGGCCAGTCAAAAGACCCCATAACTCCTTTACCCCAATGAAATTTAAGGTCTTGTCAGTGGTGAAGATGATTTTGGAAAAGAAATAAGTATATGAAGAACCTGTTATAAATTTGTTGCTACTATTCCTTGGCATTCAAACCATATAACTTGTAATTTGTTATAGAAATGCTTATAGTGTATGTCCACAGGGTGTTATTCAAAATCTTTGTACACACCACTACAGAATTTATAACGGGTCCTTCATATAATCATTTCTATTCTAGAATAATCATCACCACTAACTAGACCTTAAATCTCATTGGGGGTAATGGACATCGATAAGGGATAACAATATTTGATATGTTTCTATTTCACATACTTTCATTGTATGTTATTTTCAAAGTGAGTTTCCTGAAAAAAAAAAAAAAAACCTAACAAATGTTACGGTCTCATTGGTGTATACTTCATTGAGTCAAAGTTTAAAAAAGACGTGTGCACTTGTCACCTTAAAATATAAATCCAAACCTCACAAGAACTTCAGTGTCTTTAAAAATGCAAATAAAAATGCAATATATCTATGTGCATGACAGGATTTGAATAATTAAAGATTTATAGTTCTTCAATCGAAGTAGAATTTTCCAGTAAACTAGGCGAATCTGCCTCAGTGAAGGTGAGAATCGGTTGTGACTAACATTTATTAGTACTAATAACTGAATGACCAGAGAAAAATAATACCTGTCCTTCAAACTGTATAACTAACTACTGATACGAGTCCTAAAACAGGGTCACCATGATGTTAATACCGTGAGTAATGAAAATTTGCTTAACATCTACTACTGAGGTGCCTGAATGTGTGGATACTGTCGGTAACTTTGATTATTTCGTCAATATTTACTTGTTCTGTTGTACAGTATATGTGGAGTCTCGGTAAAGGATGAATAGTTGTCATCTGTTCAACTCCGGCGGAGGGGACGGAGCTAATGCCGTGACGTCATTGGAGGTGCTTGGCCAATATTCGCCTTTGAATTAACATAGGAGTCTTTAGCATTATACATTTAATCCATTGCATGGCCTGTTAGTTTCCTTTTATTAAAAGATTTTACATGCATAATATTTGTCTATTACCAAGAGTGTTATTTATTCACCAACTATTGTTTTATTTCCAAGATATAGCAAATTACATACAGATAATTACTATATTTTTTCGTTGATTATGCTATTGATTTACTTACATATATACTGGTTTGTTTTATTCTCTTTAAGTCTCATTTCAAAACAGGAATTTTTTTTCTGTCCCAGGTAATAATATTATCAAGATTATAGATAATTGTCTGAAAAGCATTTAATGCTTTTTCTGTTTGTATGTCATTTTTAAGAACAATTCTTTCCATTGATTATAAAAGCTAGAAAGATAACGTTAATGATATATTCCAAATCTTTTTATGAATACCAGTTTTTATACAATACATAGAAAATGTGGATAGTGTGTAAAATGAATGCTACTGTATTTGCACTCGACCACAAAAAAGATATTAAAGTTAATTAATCATATCATATAGATTTTATGAGAATAAAGGAATAAACGATGAAGAATATGGTACAGAAAACACATTTCCAGCAAATTTCATATCAACGTTATATATATATATATATATATATATACACACACACACATATATATATATATATATATATATGTATATATATACATATATTTATCCTGTGGGAGAGTCATCTCCTACCAGGCGCGTCCCTTAGGTGGCAGATAAGGGAAAGTTTTGCAGTACAACTTATTGCAAGGGCTACTCCGAATAATAGTAATAAGGAGTCATGGACCAAACAGGTAGCAGAGGAGTGGCTAGCCGGTTACCTTATTAGCCAAGAAACCTGCATGAAAAAGATGTCAAGGATTAGTAGTATGACTACCGCGTCCCGGAGAACTGACACGCCCCGAGGACCTAAACCACAGCCTCGTGGTGAGAAATTGGCAGTGTGGTCAGCAAAATGAATAACAACAGTTGGAACTGCACTAGCAAAACTTAGGTGTACCATTGAAGAAATGAATAGATACAGTTGGGATGTATTGGGAATAGCAGACCCATTGGGTGGGAGAAGGGGAAAGGATGTCAGAAGGAATCAAAATATTGTATTCAGGTAGAAGAGACAATATTCATAGAGAGGGAGTACCACTAATGTTAGGAAAAAGAGCACAAAGAGCTTATATGGAGCAGAATTCTGTGAACTCAAGAATAATTTTGGTCACTTTGAGAGGAAAGCACAAGAATTTTAAGGTTATTCAGGTATATGCACCAGACAGCTCATATGAAGATGAAGACTTAAAAAACTTCTATTCAAAGTTAGAGGAGGAAGTAGAGACAACAAAGACAGGTGATGTAGTTACGGTGATGGGTGATTTTAATAGTAGAATCGGAAATGACAGGACAGGCTACGAGGATGTGATGGGAGAGTTCGGTTTAGGTGAAAGTAATGAGAGAGGACAGAGGATGTTGGAATTTTGCCTGGGTAAGCAACTGTGTATAACAAATACTTACTTTTATCACAGAGAACAGCACAGATACACGTGGACACACCCAAATGGAATTCATTGGAACTGCGTTGGTTATATCCTTATAAATAAGAGATAGTAAACATCAGTGATGGGAACAAAAGTGATGAGGGGAGCAGACTTTGGAACATCACATGAGCTACTACTGTAAAACATCTCTATTAAATTTCAGACAGACAGATGAAGAAATCAAGAACGTGTGAGGTATAATCTGGATAAACTGAGGAACGAGGAAGTAAAAACTGCGATCAAAGTAAGGGTAGGAGGACGTTTTGAACCCCTAATAGGACTCGAGACAACAGAGGAAAAGTGGTGTCGGGGACGAGACATAATTAAAGAGGAAGCTGACAGTATTTTGGGAAGGAGAAGGAGAGCAAAGAAATAGTGGGTCACAGGGGAAGTATTGGGTGCATGCCAGGAGAGGAGAGAAGCAAAAAAGACAAAGAATGAAAACCCATCCCACGAAAACAGAGCAAGTTATAGACAAAAGTGCAGAGCAGTGGGCAATAAATGCAAAGGAGCAAAAATAAAATGGATAGAAGACCTGTGTAAAACATGAGAGGAATGTTTCAGAAACTGCTATTCAAGAGAGCTATTCACTGTAGTAGAAAGATTAACACGGGGTTGGAAAAACAATGAAATTGCTCTAAGAGATGCAGATGGTAACAAGGTATCAGCTTTGGCTGGTGTTGAGAAGATCTGGAAAACGCACTACGAGGAACAGCTAAAAGGAATTGGGAGACGGGTAACTGGAGAAGATTATCCGGAACTAAGAGGAGAGCTATGGAACATACAGGAAATGCCAGATCTCCTGATAGAAGAAGTGGAAAAAGCTTTAAGAGCTATGTCACATGGGAAAGCACGAGGAATAAATGGATTACCAAAGGAATTGCTTGAGGCTGGCGGTGAAATGGTAGAAAGATGGTTGTGTGATTTATGCAGGGATATAGTAGATGGACACGCAGCTCCAAATGATTGGATTGAAAACATTATAATTCCAATACACAAGAAAGGGGACACCACCTTATGCAAAATTATAGGCCTACCAGTCTATTACCACATGCTTATAAAGTCTTAAAAACAATCATACATAGTAGAATAGCAAGGTAAAAAAGAGGTAATAATTGATGAGGGGCAAGCAGGATTTATGGCTGGTAGAGGAACAATCACTCATGTATTCACCTTCTCACAAATCATAGAAAAATTCTGGGAGAAGGAAAAAGATCTATATTGTGTATATATTGACTTCAGGCAAGCGATGACTCCATATGGAGGGAAGGAATGATAAAGATTTGGAAGGAATGGGGATTAGAACCAAAAATACTGGAAACCATCAGGAGACTGTATGAAAGGACATTAGCTAGAGTAAGAAAAGGAAAGTATTTGTCAGAAGAGTTCATAACAACTGGTGGGGTTATACAGGGTTGCTCACTATCACCACACCTCTTCAACCTATACTTGGAATGGGTAATGAGAAAGGCACTTGGAGATTATGAGGGTGGCATAGTTATAGGAGGGACAAAAATATCTAACATGAGATATGCATATGACATAGTGCTTTTAGTAGAAACTACGGAGGAACTCCAGAGAGTGTTGTGAATGGTGGAGGAGCAGTAAAATAGGTATGAATCAGTGATAAATAGAGAGAAAACTAAAAGTCTGAGAATTGGACGCCAGAGAGAGGCCTTAGAAATACAGCTATCAGAGGGAGAAGTGGAACAAGTCAATGAGTTTAGATATTTGGGAGTGTTTTTCACAACAGAAGGAAAAATGGAAAGAGCAATTCAAGATCGAATCTCAAGTGGCCAGAAAGCATTTGGGAGGCTAAGAAGAATCTGGAAAGATAGAAATATATCCATTAAGATTGAAAATTAGACTAATAAGAGGAATAGTAATCGCCACTGTAAGTTGCAACTGTTGCTCTAATTGAATTCCTTTGAAGAGATTACTCGTTATTTTCAAAAGAGAGATCATTGGGGAATTTAAATGTATTTTCTTAATTCTTTATTCATAATGATTATGGTTTTTCTAAGATTTTGGATAATGCTTAAGTTGTGCATTTAAAACTCTTATCATGTTTATTGCTGTTGAGTTAACAAATGAATAGTCATATATATTTAGTACATTGTCGAATGATCATATATATTTAAGAGTGATAGTTGTTAGTTATATTTTCCTGTACAATATCTTGCAAAATCAAGTAATAATATGATACCTTAATAAGTGTAATTCATAAATTAAATATGAGGTTACTGTATTTTCCTTGTAAACAATTGAAAAGAAAACCAATAAATATAGATGATGTTGAATCGTTTACTTTTAAAAAGTTGCGATAAATAATTAATAAATAGATACTCTTTCATAATGAGAGTTTTACGCCGCCCAGAGGGAAGATGAGTTGAGAAGACATTAACAAGAGTCTATCCAAACTTTTATGGGCATTATCTTCTTTTTTTGAAAGTCAAAATATACAAATAGAAAAAAAAAATCCCGGGAGTAGGATTTGATACCTCACATGTTCAATTTCCCCAAAATAAAACAGGGCATTTTACTTCACTCGGCAGATAATAAACAAAATGTAACTAAGAGTAATGATGCAATATACCAGGGGAATAGATTCATCTCTTATAAAATGATAAAAACACGCGAATGCTGTCTGCAGGTAAAGCACAATCCGATTAATTTTTTGTCAGCAGAAACAAAAACAAATGTATGACTGTGTTTTTCTATTATTAAAAATTGGATATGAAAATATATATATATATATATATATATATATACTATTAATTAGATAAGTTGTTAATAACATGACTCGAAAATAGTATGCATGTAATGCGTAGGGCTCATCTCCCCTCACAAGTCGAAAGCAAATAATACTGACGTCAGAAGACTTGATATGCACCTCTCTCTCTCTCTCTCTCCTCTCTCTCTCTCTCTCTCTCTCTCTCTCTCTCTCTCTCTCTCTCTCTCTCTATATATATATATATATATTCCTTTATTCATGATATACTGTAAAGGTAACAAGAATTACTTTGATATATACATTTTGAATAAATATAAATTAATTATTGTTTAGGTATTAAGAATGACCATGTGAAGATATCGAACATTTTGTTTAATCATATAAATAAAATATGCCTCTATGTTTCGACACAAAATGGATAATTCAATAAAAAAAATTCGAAAACGTTTTTCTTCAATATATCAAATTCCTGTTGACTTGAATGACCATCCATCATCATCTCCAATAATGACTCTTGTGATTGCAGCGCTTACACAGATGGTGAAGCTTATCCATATTTATTCTTGCCTTTGCAAACAACAGCCCCCCCCCCTCTCTCTCTCTCTCTCTCTCTCTCTCTCTCTCTCTCTATCTCTCTCTCTCTCCTTCCCTCTCTCTCTCATACAACCATACAATTTTTGTATATATATATATATATATAT
>NC_090747.1:25011930-25014430 GCF_036898095.1 Palaemon carinicauda
TCAATTGTGGTTACGTAGGTACTTTGAATGGTGTATAAATTATATTAATACGTCATTGTATATGTAAATGTTGTTGAAATTTTCTCATTCAATTGTTTGAACAAAAGTTTATATTGATAACTAAATTATAATTATAATTACAAATCTCAAAATTGGTCTATGTTATCCCCAGAGATATAGGAAATTCGAAGCCTTTGCTTATTCAAATTAACATAATGATATTGGACGGTATGTGAAAATAGAAGCCGTTGATTAAGGGAGAAATTTTCTCAATATCGATCATGAGAAATAAACAAATATATTATGAGTGTAACTCCCATATAGACAGATAAGTTATTAAATGTTTCTTACAAATTATACAAGTATACTTGGCATCGTTGTCTGTCGGTGGAATTTTGCATCGTTTGCACAAAAACACCAATGAATGCTCTCATATAAGATATGATAATTAACAATGTTGACTCGGAATGCTAATGGCTTTGGTGACCTGCTCTCTGAAAATATTGGGTGGAGGAGTGGCAGAATAAGTTGCATGGAAAAGACTTTTATTTTTTTTCATACTTTCTGCCTATATGCTCGAAAAGTCAAATTTCATACTACAATTCGTCTTCATCAGATATACTGTATATTCACAAGGCAACTATGAATCATCAAATACATACGTTTGCGGACTATACTGCATTATCATCATCATCATCATCCTCATCTCCCCCTACGCCTATTGACGCAAAGGGCCTCGGTTAGATTTAGCCAGTCGTCTCTATCTTGAGCTTTCATTGTGTCTTACTTCACGCTTATAGTCTCCAGCTATGTAGGCCTGGGTCTTTCAACTCCTCTAGTTCCTTGTGGAGCACAGCTGAACGGTTTGCGAACTAATCTTTCTTGGGGAATGCAAAGAGCAGGCCCAAACCATCTCCATCTACTCCTCATCTTGATCTCATCCACATACAGCACTCGAGTAACCTCTCTTATAGTTTCATTTCTAATCCTCTCATACCATTCAACTCCTAATATCCTTCTGACAGCTTTGTTCTCAAATCTACTAAATCTATTGGAGATTGTCCCATTGTCATAACACGACTCATGTAAAGAGAGTAACACCAATCTCACTAAACTGATATATGCTCTGATTCTTATGTGTAATTTCAGGCGATTGGATTTCCAAATTTGTCTTAACTTAGCCAGTGTCTGATTAGCTTTTATTAATCTTTCAATGAACTCTAATTCTAAAGGCCCTGTATTGGAGATTATAGTTCCTAAATACTTGAATGATTCTACCTCATTAATCGTTTCCTTCAAATAATATTTCATCTTTTATTTGCATACTCCGTTTTCATCATCTGTCTTTCTTCTATACATCTTCAGCTAGACATGTTGTGATATTTCATGAATTCTGGTAAGGAAGCATTGCTAATCCTGTGGTGTTTTGCTAACAAGGACACCATCATCAGCACACTCTAGGTGTGCTAAATTCCTATCGCCAATCCAGTCCAATACTTTTCCACAATCTCTGACTTTTCTACGCATTACAAAATCAATGAAGAGGATAAACAACATATGTGACAAAAAATTCCCTTGGAGTACTCCACTGTTCACAGAAAATTCATTTGACAAGTGCATTAACCTTGTACTTGCTATACTCATGAACAGCCTCAATCAAATTTATATATTTAGGAGGAATTCCATGATAAAGCAGGACTCTCCAATAAATTGGCCGTGTACACAATCAAAGGCTTTTTCATAGTCCACAAATGCCATCAAAGGGATTTCTATATTTTACGCATTGCTGTACAGCATGACTCAAATTTAAAATTTGGTCAGTGCAACTTCTACCTTTTCTAAATCCTGCTTGTTGATCTCTCAGCTTTTCATCAATCTTTCATTCTAATCTCTTTAGAATACTGTATCAAAAGGAAATGTTTTTTCTTATTCGGCCTGAGGAAAATTAGGATCTTATTCTATGCAAGAATTTTCAACATAGCTAAAAATGTAGAAATCTGAGAGTGGCTTCATAAATGACCGCATTCTGTCTGATTTTACTTATCGTTTTCGGAGTAACAGATATCTCAGTGGTTTTTTATTTTGCAACCTTCATACCAGGATTGAAGAAATTGATAATGGAAACGAAAGGTATCTTGCATATAGGAAGATGGGAAAGTTAATAGAACAAGATTTACTTATAGAGCATTTAGTATGGTTGGTTGACTAATCTATAATTATCAAACTACAGAGAATAATCTGTTTGTGACATCGCCACTGTTAAATGTATCCCTCCTTTCTGGTTTTCCTCATATTTTGACATGTTTTGACCAATGAATACCCTGAAAGATTTATCCGTCAACCGCCAAAACGTTGTTGTAATTTAGTGATGCAAGAGATCAACAATATTGTTTTCAACTTTGTTGTTTAAGTCTTCAATTTGACGACATCAATTCTACCATGCAGAACCAGTGTCAAAGTTTCACATGTCTTTTCCTTGTATTACTACTTATAAGGACTT
>NC_090747.1:25021930-25029430 GCF_036898095.1 Palaemon carinicauda
TAGGGTTTTCTGAAGATGGGACGTAAGAAAAGACGATCCCCGCAGTTATATAGTTAATTTCCAATACTCTATTTTTCACAAATACTGGCAAATTATTCTTTGTCACTATCCATCCTAGGGCAACTTTACCATCAGACAAAATTATTATTTTCCCAAATTTATTTTCTTCAAAAGTTTCAACTATAAATTCACACAATCTTGCACCTAACAACAAAGCCATTAATTCTAATTTAGGTACAGTCAACTCTTTAATGGGTGTTACTCTACCCTTTGCCATAATCAGAGTCGAAGTTTTACCACTTGTTCGATAGTCCACACAACCATAAGGTGTTATGCTAGCATCACAGAAAATGTGGAGATAATCCGCTTTCTCCAGATTAGTGCCTCTGGAGAATGAAATACTGAGCCTGTTTCTAAGTCTTTGGACAACTCATTCCACTGCTCTAATAAAGGAACTGAAAGTAGATTATCCCATTTCAACTGCTGTTTCCACAAATACTGTAAGAATGATCTAGCTCGTATCGTAATAGGGATGAGCATTCCTAAAGGATCATAAATTTGGGCAATTGCACTTAGAATTTCACGTTTGGTTTGACCGGTCCTAAGATGATTAGGTGTTATTGTTAGTTCATCACTAGAGATGTTCAAATTTAGGCCCAAGATTTTATAGGTTTGTTTCTATTTTGATTTTATGCGATGGGCATCCACGACAGTATTCATAAGATCACTATTACTAGTCCATTCCTTTAAATACAAGTGCGCCTGTGCATATATTTTGTTTGTGACAAAAAAAAGGTTTATCAATTCATCTTCACTGATGGAGGTAAATCATATCCACCATCTCAGTACAGCTCGTATCTTTTCTAACAGCTGCCAGATGTGATTTAATAGTGGCATTCAACAGAAACGGAGAACACATAGCACCAAACAACACCACCCTAAACCTATATATGATTAACTCGCTATTTGGATCCGTTTGGTCTTGCAACCATAAAAACAGTGTGTAATTGCGGTCTTCTTCTCTCAATTGCACCATTAGAAATGATTTTTCTCTGTCACTAATACAAGCGTAGTTGTTAGTCCTGAACTTCAATAAGACCTTTAGCAAATCTGTCGTAATATGTGATCCTGTTCACAGACAGTCGTTAAGGCTCAATCCATTTTTACCTTGTCTCCAGGAACAGTCAAAATCTATTCTGATTGGAGTGGTGACACTATCTTTCTGTACACTATGATGTGCTATATAATGAAAATTTTCAACCGAATTGCTTTTATCTACCCTTTCAATGAACCCCCTATCCTCCTGATCCTTCAGGATTTTTTGATAGTGGTTCAGGTAGGCTTCATCTTTCTGAAAATTTGCACATTGTTGTTTAACCCGGCCCCACGCCTTGCCAAATTTGGATGAAGCCTGGGCTTATTAGACTTCCATGGTAAGGCCACAACATATTGCTTCTCTATTTCAGAATATACAATGGTATTTTCAAAGTTTCTAGAACCTTTCGATCATGTTCTTTCAATTCATTGCAGTCAATACCTACTTTATCTAAATTCCACAAAATATCCAGATCATTCTTTACATCATTATCAAATTTATGAGTAGCTTCAATTACTTCCTCGTTAGTTGCTAGTTTTAACAGTTACCTGGGTTTCCTGCACTGGAGGATCATTACAGGACCCTGTCACAACATATCCAAATATGGTATGTAACAATATCAATTTCCCAGCTTTTCTGAATCCGGTGTGTAATATGTTATAGACATTATCAACGCCTATCAACATATCAATGGGTGCTTGCCTGTCCACAGGCAGATCGATATCTTTGTCCGCTAGAAAAATTTTGGTTTTACACAACGTTTTCCATTTTTTCCATGCCTTTAGATCTATACAGTACGTCCTTAAGTTCTGACCTTCTGATAAAGGTTCGTTCCGCACAAGTGTCCAATAATCCACGAAGGCGTACCAAGTGTCTTCCTTTACCCTTTGACACAATTGTGGCTGTTGGTAAAATGGATCTCTGCTTGGATTTTTTACTCTGATCACTTACGGAAAGTGTTCCAACTTGCACGCCGTTATTATTAGGTTTACTTGCTGATTTAATTGTTGATTTACATGTTGGTTTACTTGATTCACTGGTTTGTTGTTTATCACATAACACACAATGATGTTTTAATCTACATCCGTTAACACAAATTTGCTTTTCAAAATCTACACACAAGTGTTTATTCGATGTACATACAAAACACAATCGTAAAAAACCGAGACGACTCAGTTTCTTATCCCTACTGGCGTAAGTTTTACACTGTGTCCACCAGTGTTTGCCTTCACACAACGCACATTTTCTTGCTTGTTGAGAACTAAATTTTTTCACATTTCCTTTACTCTTCGGTCTAACAGATTGTGATTGATTCACTGTGAACGTAGATATTGTTGATAGAGTTCCAGGTTTATTTACATCCGCTGAGACGAAAGATCTTAGATTGTGAATTTCTTCTTCTAGATATTTCTTAAATGTGTCAAATACTAGCTAATTATCTCCACATCTGCGTTTTACAGTTTCACTAACACTCTTAAAACACTGGAAAGGTATGATGGGTCGTATGCGACCCCTATAGCATTTTCAAAACCTGTTTTTTCCCCATAAATCATCAGCTGTCTCAAATATGGAAGTGATCGACCTGCAAGGGGTGACTAGTCTACATGCCATTGTCTGCTTTAGGACTGATTTTCGTCTAACTTCCCTCCTTCTCCGTTTTTTTACACCCTCAGGGGTCGACCTCGACCCTGACATACCTTTATAAGGGTAAGTGATCAAACAGCAAAGTTATTACATAATTATAAATTGTCGAACAGTGTTGATACTTGTTTGGTTCTTTATAGTTGGAAAGTGTGGATGGATGGTGTGTCTACCACTTGCATGACATTGGTTTTGGCTTAGATGCCATATATTGCCATGAGGTCCATTTTCTCGCAAATGCTAATTTCTGGATTTTCTTTATTTTTTGCAAATTTGATTTTTTCTATTTATTTTGAATTTATCTTCAATAATGGCCAGCAGGCAGTATTCCGTCGGCATGGATGTCATCAACACACTTCTAATGGAGTTAAAAAGAGATGTTGATAATAATATGGAGTTTTCAACCCATTATTCATTTTAAGTGGCTGTAAGAGTTGTTGCTGTCTGCGGCCATTTTGTTGACATACCCGAAAGGTAAGTTGGCATATCTCTATATATTCTTGTTCTGTATAGAATTCGTGATATTTTGGTATATCTTAATGCATTAATCTCATACTTTATAGGAGATACAATGATTTTCATAAGAAATTTACATTGTGAAACTAGGCCGTCAAAAAATGACCTTTAGATTTCACCCCTGATATAACAGTAAATTACATCTTAGTGCACATTTTATTATGTATTTCTGTTCTAGGATAATATGAGTTTATTCTATAAAAAAAATAGCCTCTTCCTATTTCATTTGGGTACCCAAAAAAATTCATGAAATTTGGACAAATTTTTTTGGCCAAAAAAAGTTACCCTTTTTTTCTCATTCCAGATCTTGACTTTTATGGGTCCAACTCATTTCCAGCAATTACACGCTGTTGCTTTGCCATCTAAGAAGGAATCCCTAAAGGTATTTATGTGTATATGTATATTTCTATTTCTTATAAATATTTACGTCAAGTTTTTTTTTGTATACTTAAATTTTTAATATATTTCTAATAAATAGTTATTTTGTAGATGAGTATCATTTATATTTTCAGTAGTTTTTAGCATTCTTTGAAGTATTTTTAGCAAGCCAAACAATACAGATTGATGCATAACTACATTTTTACTGAATTTTTTTCGGAGTCGGGGTCGCGCACGACCGAGTATACCCTTAAAGGGGTGTCCGAGGAGCGTACCTATCCAGGGATAAGCAACTTACCATACAGCAAAATAGTGTAGAGCTCATTCAACTCCAGGTTTTCACTCTCTAATGATCTTATTGAGCATTCAAAATATGGGGATGATTCTGAATTAGCAGATGGAGACTCCATTTCTAGTAATCTTCTTACCAGAACTCGTTTGATCTCATCCTTTTTTTCCATAAGTGGCTTGGAGAAGAGATATAACTTGTGAATAATTCGCAGCTTCCAACTTAAATCCTGAAATCAATTTTAGAGCAACTCCTGTGAGTATACTTTGCAGATATGAGAATTTCCAAATTAGTTCCAAGTCCCCTTGCTGGTGTACCGACACATTGTACAATTCCCAAAAGGAATTCCACTCCAACACATCTCCATTATAATGTGGGAGACCCAATTTCGGCAATCTAATATGAGTCTTAGGTGTGGTCGGAGGATTTCCAGGTGAACCGTATCCTGATATCGCTGTGATGGCATTGATCAACTTATACCAATGTTCCCCAATTACTACTTCATACTCCGCTTGCTCTTCCACCTCATTCATTCGATCTTCTTCAGTGGTTAAAGCTAATATCTTTTCCTTCAGGTTTTGCACAGTCTTCATTTGTTTCATTATTAAATCTTTAATTGATGACAATGTATTGACATTACCTGCAGCAATAGCAGAGTCTGTCTTATTTATTCATTTGGTGATTACACCCTTGTAACCAACTCGTGATCTCACCATAGCTTCTCTTTCCGTCATTTTTCCAATGATAATTATCAAACCACCTAAAACCAATTTGAATCTTCAAATTTCCAGCAATTTCAGCAAACAACTGTTTATGCAAAATATACAATTTAAATATTTTCAACAATTTCAGCAATTCTTAATTTAATATATAACCACCCCATTGAATGCAATTAATTAACACACTTCAAGAGAAATTCACTTCAAAACTTAACACAATAATCATATATAACTTATAACTCATGTAATGTAAGATGCGTAGTCCCTCATCCCCACCCCACTTGGTCCACTTGTGCTATTACCATTCTCCTGAATCAGCGTCACTGCTGATTCTCTCATTTATTCTTCCCGCTAGTGTTTCAAAGGCTTCTTGAGTTAAATGAACTCCATCATGGCCTAGATCCTTTTCAATGAGACCATTATTAATGATATAATAACCGGTTGACTTACGTAACATTTGGTTCAACCTATTTCGACTTTTTCGATAATCGTCATAGGTTACATATCTCAGGCTTGTACGGGGTTCCACAGTAACAATATCGACTATCTTCACTCCGTCCGCAATGGAGATATCATTTACCAGTTCTATGATATGATTTCAAATATAATTTGTTGACTCAACATCTTCATTTTCTATATCATTACTTCCTACAAAAAGCACAACTGCCTCTGCTTCACACCCCTTTACTTCTTCAGATGTGATATCATAACAAGTAGCACCACCTATTGAGTGTGTTATAAAATAAAGGGTTTCCTCTTCTTCGTTTATTTCATCAAAGGCACTTTCCATTTTCTTTACCTAGGATCAGCACTATGGGTTTTTCTGTTTTTTTTTCATTTTCATTATCTGGCATTTATACGCCTGACATTGTTAATAATTTAATAAATTGTTCACTAAAGAAGAAAAATCGACCAAGTAAGGGTGTAGGAAGGAACTACCTAATAATTACTTAGTGCAGCACAACTATATTAAATTATTTCCCATAGAGTTTTCATTTAAAAAAACTTCAACTTAACTGCTCGGTCATTAACAAGATGGCCGCCTGTGTGACAACATTATTCTTAATTAATGCCGAGACTAGTTTAACCCATCAATGGATGCCTGATCATTGACAAAATGGCCGCCGTGTGCGACAACGATATCATCAATGTCGGCGCAAACTCACTAACACACAACTCGAAAATCATAGGGAAGAACCAATTTATTAACTTCACTTTCAACTGTTAGCGAATTACCGGAATTTATTATTTCCACTTAAATTTTTTTTTTCAATAAAAATCACAACTAGTGGAAAATAATTTTCATACTTAAATGTTTTTAATTAGTGGCAACGATTAACACTGATCAATTCAAGATGTATAACGCATATAAAATTTTCAATCTCCTCATATGATTCACAACAAAAATACAGCGTCGACGGTTGTCTAAATTGCCAATACCAACCTAGTCATAACAACCCGACGTAACGAACACTTTCTCATGACACGCAATATTGGTAAAAACATCTATCAAAACATATTCATGTATAAACACCAATAGCAATGTTAAATATATCCGTTATCAATCAGTTATCAATTATCAATCATCACCAGCAATCATCCTGGTCGCGGCGCCATTTATATATTTACTCATAAGAATCCAAAATTCAATCAATATGAAAACCTTGATTTACTCCAATTTGGTTTACATATTACCAGGTTCATTAACAGATTTTCAAGGATTCTTTTCTGTTCCTTTCATTCAATAAATCGAGAATTTCCTTTGTGTTCATGTATAAAATTTATTTTACCATTTCTTGTTATCGTATAAAATCATTGTTTGACCAGGAATAGATTAATTATATTTATTACAATCCTTAAACTATCTATTGTAAAGTTTCCTATCCGGCAACTCGAAGTATAGTCTTATTGTACAAATGCCTGCTAGTAACAATATATATCGTGCATGCATACCCTTCAATATTATCAACTTCACAAAACACTTATAAAATCTTGATTTAGCTTAATACATGATGATAAGAACTCCTCTCGTGGGTGTGTTAATCCCTTTATTCCCTGAGATACCGTAAGGTAACCATGACCCTCTCAGTCAAACAACTGAGCCGGTATACCCGATTCTGATTCAGATCATTCAAAGACAATTGGCAGTCCACGCATGCGCGACCCGCATTCGCTAACGACAATCTTTAACAACTCGATAAGGATTGCTTAGAGTCAAACAACTTTACTCTTCAAAAAACACTTAACACAAAGAAATATTATATTATTACAAACAATTCAATACAACAATTATATTTTCTACGCTTCTCGCACTGTATAATGTTCATAATATTTCCCTTACAAAATAAAAGATAAATGACTGCTTACTGGTCTTTATAAATGCACTATCGTGATTCCATCTAAGTCACGATAGTGTTTATCGTCAGTTAAGGGGTAAATGAGAGACGGCTTAAAAGCTAGAAACTTTATTTCAACGGACTGCGAGGTTTTATAACAACAGATTCAGTGAAAGAAGGTCTCGGATATTCAAACTAATCGATTGCAACTTTAAGAAAGAAGCTACCAGTTGTCCCAGATAGACAATATTTAATTCTAGATCTAAGTTCAATTCAATCTCAGGAAACGGGATATGTCAGAGGCGAATCTGATCTTTCAATCTTACATATATTTCAATGAAATTTTACAACTTCAATCTTGAGCACTTCGAAATTTTTCCAAGTCCAAAAATTCTGGAGAGCGTCTTTAAAACATTATTTAGATATTAGATTTTCTTGATAATTATTAACAAGTGCTCGCACAATCATTGACAAAACATCATAATTCCTGGGCAAGACTACAGCAAGGAGACTTGTTTTTAAAAG
>NC_090747.1:25034430-25049430 GCF_036898095.1 Palaemon carinicauda
CAACTAGACCCGCTGGGCCAACTGATTCTGGTCTAGATCCAGCAACTAGTTGACTCTCTACGTAAGAAAAACGTAGATATGAGGAAGGAATTCCGGGAAGCAACACGTGTACTTGCTTCTCATGGGTCATACAAGCGACCCAAAGTGTCTGACCTACCACCATGCTCCGAAACCAATCCCTGGAGGTATGCAGAGTTCATGCCCATGATGAATGGGAAACTCTACATTTCGGAGAAGATGGGGGCCATCCCCCTGGACGACATTCAATTCTGCCCAAACCTTTCGGCTTACCCGGAATATTTCATCCAACTGAAGAGTGAGCCAGCGTCTAAGGAAGAGACGGAAACTAAGGAAGTCATGGTTTTCGACCACGACAAGGCACAGGCTCTCTTGATGAGTAGCCTGAAGAAGGAAGGATATACCAACTCTAAAGTTTCTGCATTGAGTAAGAAGCACACTACCTTCCTTGCTCCTTCATCCAGAGCTTTCCCCTTCTCGCCAAAAGCTCTCCACAGTGTGCTTAAGGCAGTTGATGCAGGCAAACCATGTTCTACGCTAGAGGAGTGTAGGCCATTGTCTCTTGCCTTGCCCACGGACAAGAAGGATTGGAAAGAGGTCCACTTAACCTTCTCAGTATTGAAGCTCGACGCAAACATCGCAGGACAGTAGTTCAGTGAGAACCTCCCGAAGCTGTCGGACTTTCTTCTGAGAGAGAAAAGGAGACAAAGGAGAGACTAGGTGCCTCTCTGTCCCTCCAGAACTGCAGAGAGATGTGTGCAGGTATTGCAAGCACCCCAGACACGTATACAGTCATAGCCAAGATACACATGGCTATCCTTGTTAAGGACTTGTATACTTTTGTGAAGGCCAGGAGGGCCTGCAGAGAGTTTGTGTTTGCCAATGCAATGGTCAAACACGAGCCCAGGAAGTTGATCACTTCCTGTATCTGGGGCAAGGACCTCTTCCCAAAGGAAGTAGTCCAAGAGGTAGTCACCAAAGCCACCACGGAGAATAGGAATCTTTTTCAAAAGTGGGGCATCTCTGCCAAGAGAAAATCTTCCCCTGATGCTGTTCCCCAACCTAGGAGGAAGACAAAGAAGCCAAGACTGCCCTCTCGACATGTGCAACATCCCACAGTAACCATTACCACGGTGCCACAAATGGTTGCTCAGCCACAAACCACTTTCCAGGTGGTGCCTCAACACCTAGTAGCCCAGTAGCCAGCCTTTAACCCATGTTTTGAGAGGCACACCACCACCGTTCGCCCAAAAGGTAGAGGAGCTAGACGGGGCTCCTCAAGAAATCCTTCACGAGGTAGGGGAGGACGTGGTCAGGGTGGCAAACCCTCCGTACCATCCAAGCAATGAGATGCTCCAGGTAGGAGGAACACTCCTCCACTTTCAGGATCGTTGGACCTTCGATCCCTAGGCTCACAGCCTAATCAACAATGGACTAAGATGGAAATGGAACAGATCTCCGCCTTCATTTCCTCAATTCTTCCAACACTCCACCCCCTTACTGCAAGAATATACCTTAGAACTCTTAAACAAAATGGTTGTAAGGAAAGCAAAGTCCATCAAATTCCAGGGAATGCTTTTTTGTGTTCCCAAGAAGGACTCGAAAAAACTCAGAGTAATTCTAGACTTTTCTCCACTCAACAAGTTCATCGAGAACAACAAGTTCCGGATGCTAACCCTACAACATTTAAGGACTCTTTTACCGAAAGGGGAGTACACAGTCTCAATAGACCTGGCAGATGCTTATTGGCACCTTCTAGTGAACCGCCCCCTCTCCTCCTACCTAGGATTCAAGCTATATAAGACCAAGTATGTCTTCAGAGCCATGCCCTTTCGACTAAACATAGCCCCAAAGATTTTCACGAAACATGCGGGCGCAGTCGTACAAAAGCTACGCTTACAAGGCGTTTAGGTAGCTGCATACCAGGACGACTGGCTGGTGTGGGCATCATCCAAGATTGCTTGTCTGCCGGCAGCCACAAAAGTGATCCAGTTCCTGGAACATCTGGGCTTCAAGATCAACTACAAGAAGTCTCGCCTCTCTCCAGCTCAAGAGTTCCAATGGCTGGGAATCCATTTAAAGTTGCAGTCACACCGCCTCTCCATTCCACCAAAGAAGAGGAGAGAGATCGCGGGTTCTGTCAAGAGGCTACTGAAATCCAACAGGATTTCAAGATACCAACAGGAAAAGGTTCTGGGCTCTCTCCAGTTTGCAGCAGTAACAGACCCAGTGCTTAGAGCACAGCTGAAAGATGCCTCAGGAGTGTGGAGAAGATACGCATTAATCACTAGAAGAGATCAACAGAGACCGACACCGAACTTACTGCGATCGCTTCTGAGGCCGTGGTCGAAGGTCAAAAGCCTAGCAAGGACTATTTCCTTACAACCACCTCAACCATCAGTAGTCATCCACACGGATGCCTCCACGGAAGGATGGGGAGGTCATTCACATCAAAGGAAAGCTCAAGGGACCTGGTCATCCCTGTTCAAGACCTTTCACATCAACATTCTAGAGGACATGGAAGTCCTCCTGACGTTGAAGAAGCTATCCCCTCACAAATCAGCCCACATCAAGCTGGTCTTGGACAGCGAAGTAATACTGAGATGTCTGAACCGACAAGGCTCAAGATCACCCTACATGAACCACGTGATGTGTGCCATCTTTCGCTTGACAAGAAAAAAAAGATGGCACTTATCAGCAGTTCACAAACAAGGGTTCCACAATGTGACGGCGGACGCTCTATCCAGGCGAAAGCCGATAGAGTCAGAATGGTCCCTAGATGCAGACTCATTCTCCTTCATCTTGGAAAACGTCCCAGAACTGCAGATCAACCTCTTCGCAACGAGCGACAACAAGAAACTTCCTCGATATGTAGCCCCATACGAGGACCCTCAGGCAGAGGCGATGGACACCATGTCCCTTGATTAGAACAGATAGACTCACATCTATCTGTTCCCACGAACAAATCTCCTGCAGAAGGTCCTCAACAAGCTGAGATCCTTCAAGGGGACAGCAGCAGTGGTGGCCCCCAAGTGGCCCAAGAGCAATATGTTCCCTCTGGTTATAGAACTGAGAAAGAGGCTGTTTCCTCTAGCGAATTCAGTTCTATCCCAACTGGTTCAGAAGTCGACTGTCTTCGCTTCATCACTGAGAATCCAAAACCTTCATCTCATGATTTTCTCGTCTTAGCAGTCAAGAAAAGATTAGATATCTCGAAAGACAGTATCGACTTTATAGAAGAATACAAGTCAAAATCAACCAGAAAACAATATGAATCATCTAGGAAGAAGTGGGTCTCTTTTGTTAAAGCAAAAAAGCCCATGGAAATCTCGATAGACTTCTGCCTGTCCTTCATCCACCTTCACGAACAAAGCTTGGCTTCTACCACGATAACAACGTGTAAGTCAGCTTTGACTAGACCTCTTCTATAAGTGTTCCAGGTGGAACTGTCGAACGAAATCTTCAAGAAGATTCCGAAGGCATGCGTTACACTTAAACCAACAGCCCCTCCGAAGCCCATTTCATGGTCTTTGGACAAAGCCTTGCACTATGCTTTGAACTTGAACAATGAATATTGCTTCCTAAAGGATCTAACACAAAAAGTGATAATTTTGTTTGCTATAGGCATAGGAGCTAGAGTTAGTGAAATAGTAGCCCTATCAAGAGACGAGGGCCATATTCAGTTCACAAAAGAGGGAGAACTGAATATTTTTCCTGATCCCAATTTTCTTGCCAAAAACGAGATACCCACCAATAGGTGAGGTCCTTGGAGAATCTGCCCTCTGAAGGAAGATGTCTTTCAATGTCCAGTAGAGTGACTAAAGGTCTATCTTTGAAGAACTTCAGACTTCAAGGGAGGACAGCTCTTCATAGGCGAAACCTCAGGATCAAACTTATCCCTGAAACAACTGAGGGTGAAGCTCACTTACTCTATTTGCAGAGCGGATCCTAACATTACACCCGCAAGTCTTGATCCGAGAAAAATTGCTTCCTCGCTGAACTTTTTTCAGTATATGGACTATGATAGACTCCGCTCATACACAGGTTGAAAATCGTCTATAGTCTTTTATAAACATTATGCGAAGCAAGTGCATGAAATCAAACACTTTTTGGTAGCGGCAGTTAGTGTTATAAAACCTGTCGTCTAGTTCTGTGATGAACAGTGAACTGTTTGGGACTTTACAGTTATGGGTGAAAAGGTGTTAACACCTTTGAGTGTAATACATTTTATCAAGGGTCCCCCTGGTGCCCCTGAGACTGCTCTATATAGGTGTAGAATCTAACCAATAACACCAGTGCCGTGTGTACATTTGTACGCAGTGTTTAAACTCATCCAACATCTGCAGTGAAATTATCTTAATAATTTTGCGATATTTTGAGTGGCATCATTAATACACATTTCTTCCATTACAGGTGATAAATATATATGTACCTTTAGAATCCTTGTTATGGTGTATATGATTCTATTTTAATACATTCGTTGTTGTATTTATGTTGTCTATATAAATGAATATAAAAATGTATTTACGTATTATTCCCCTCGTAAGTAGCGGAATAAAACTAGCCATAGTCTTTTAATAATTTTTTCTTAAAATAAAGTAAAATACTTGAAACTGCTTCTACGTGTGAACCTTATTATGAAAAGTTAATTCCATTTGTTCCTTTGTATGCACACCTTCTCGCTTCTATAGTCAGAGTTGACAGTTTCCCTGCAGGGGCAGGAAGCCCTAAGCTCGTTCAAAGCTCAGCGGATATGACGAATAATGGTAGCGTCATATGTTTATGTGGTCTGGGTGACCATATAGAAGATGACTCAAGGTTAAGGCACTTATACAAACCCACAGATATAGTACTTTCATGTAATTCTCTGGTAAACTTCCATCAGGGCGACATGGCTGAGCACAAAAAATAGATTTTGAAGCAGAGCGAAAAATCCATTTTTGGGTGAGATAGCCCTGTCGTTCTGATGGACCTGCCCTAATTTTTTAGAAAAGGGGCATACATATGTAACAAATCCCCAACTGAAACTGCTCTATCTCTAGCCATTCATGCTTTATTGCAACAAGAAATGATTTACCATGTGTGGCCCTGTAGTAGTACGGGAAGGGGATCCACAGGGTAATCTTGTTGACGGCTCCCCTTCATTTTTGCTACTCTTCCCCCTCAGAGCAAAAACTTTATTCGGGGTGAATATTGCCATGTTTCGTATCAAGAAATATGTTCCTGATATTATGCAATATCCTTAAGAATTTTCTTTAGGATACTTGCGCCAGGAGTTAGAATTCTGGAGACCTAGCATCAATTCTCTGGGAGTATCACTGTAGCTATATATCCCTTAGAAAGCTGCCTAAGGGATCCTACCATCAAGATGACATGGCTATCTCACCCAAAAATAAATGTTTAGCTTTGCTTTAAAATCCATTTTATACAGTCTTATAAAGCTGGTTTAGTGTAGAGTGAATATTTTATTCACATATTTCATTTGTGTATTTAATAGGTGAATAGCTAGTTTGTAAGGTGAATTCCTCTCATGTAGGTTTAAGTAATTGTATGTAAATTGTATAAGACTTTCATCGTTTATTTCATTGAATTTTCCATTCAAGTCAGTGTATGTATAATTGCATTATTTTTAAGAATTTATTTTTATTTCATATATTTTGTTACAAAGTCTTATACACTCTCGATTAAGTTTGCTGTATGAACCATAAAAGGTATGAACGAGGGCTTATATAATTCTTTCTATGTTCTACGAGGTACTGCGTAATGTTTTTGAGAGGTTACGCAGTTCTTATATATTCCTGTGTGTTTAGAATGTTCTTGGAAAACCTCAGTGTTAGCTTTACCCCTTTTTTACTGTTCGAAGATGGATATGGGCCTAGATAGCTGAGAGAGAGAGAGCTGATTCTCTTGTATATTACAGTGAAGGAGAATTTGATCAAGTTGAAAATTAGGACAGAAGAGAGTGAAAAAGCCAGAGAAGAAGCACTACATGCAAGAGATATGGAAGCAAGACGGGAATAAAGAGAGCGAGAGAAGAAGCACGATATGGCAGGGAAATAGAAGTAAGACGAGAATAAATAGAGATAGAAGAAGCAGGATGAGGAGAAAGAGAGAGAGAAGAAACAAGATGAGCAGAGAGAGAGAGAGAGAGAGAGAGAGAGAGAGAGAGAGAGAGAGAGAGAGAGAGAGGCAACATTGATTGAACAACATGCGAGGGAGTTGTAGTTGTTGAATGTTCGTGCAAAGTGAGCCGCACCGACAGAGATAACCCCTGCTTTGCACGATCCCATGTTTAATGTGACGGACGCCTAGAGATTAATGCAAAGTTTACAGTTGAAGCTCCTGATGAATTCTTCGATCATTTTGAAACGGTCATATCAACGATGGAGTGGCCAGAAGATAAATAGTCAGTGTTATGGCAAAGTGTTCTCATTAGGAAAGGGAGCAGTGCTTATCTTTCCTTATCTCAGGACCAAAGGTGGGAGTATTAAGAAGTAAAGAGAAGCGTGCTACAAGTGTATCAGATGACCCCTGAATATTATAATGAAAAATTCCGAAGTTTATGGGACGATGAAAAAAATTACTTTCCTGGATAACGCTTGTGAGGTATGACGATGTTTTAAGAGATGAATAGAGGCTGTTAACGTAATTGAGATGCCGGATTTAGAAGAATTTATAATACTAGAAAAATATTTATGAGGAATTACTGAACATATTCGAATATAATTGAGAGAGAGAGAGGAAGGTGAAAAAACTTGATAAAGCCATTTCGCTGAGTGAAGATCATAATTTTATCAGTCGTAAACCCTCCTCTGGTTTGAAGTTTCAACCAAGTGTTAAGTATTGGCCGAACCACTGGCACTGTTCTAAAGCAGAATAAGATAGTGCCACAGTAACAATAGTAGAGTCGTCCCCCTTCAAGTATCGATAAAGACGTGCAGTAGGTTAAAATTGTCTGTTATAAGTGTGGCAAGAGAGGCTTTATCAGTAAGGAATGTTGGTCGAACTAACCGAGGGCAATCGCCCAAGTGATTAATGATAAGCCAACTTAACAAAATGCGAAGACAATGGGTAAAATAAACCAGCTAACATTTACACGACGAACAGGGCAAACCCAAATAGCATGGATGACTTTAAACCTTACATTTATGAAGGTATATTAGCATCAATTGATGGGAGTGAGCAAACCCTAGTCAAAATATTGCGCGACACTGGTTGTAACCATAGCGTGGTGACACGAAATGTACACCCGTTGTTGGAACAGTCTCTCATAGGAGACTTGATTATTTTAACAGGAATAAGTGAGGAGGTTACCCCTATTTGTCGTTTAAAACTGTCATGTGACCTGGTGACCGGGAATTTTTATTTTACATTAAAGGATTTTTTGACTGTTGGAGGAGTAAGCGTCCTGCTGGGTAATGAAGTGTGTGGAGTGCCACTTGTGCCTTGTCCCATTGTAATGGAAAAACCATTGAAGTATATTCCTATGACTGAACTCTAAAAGGACTACCCGTATCTATTTCCTAGCTGTGTGACGACTAAGAACTAGGAATATGACGAAGAAAGTGCATGCTAGAGAGGAAAAAGAAACCGAAGGAGTAATTAACTCGAAGGATTTGTTTTCGGAAGGAGAGTATTCCCTTGGTGGTACGCAAGAAGGAACTCCCGAGAGAGCCCTAGAGAAGGGGAACAACAGACGAGTGGACAAGAAGACAAAGAAGAAATAGACCTGGAAGAAATAGAACACTCAACGTTAGCAGTAGGACCTAGTGAATACAAAAAGGCTGATGGGATTGCAAAGGAAGGATGCAACGTTAACAGAGTTATTGTACTGTGTGGTGGATGAGAAGGAGGCACAGCAGTCTCCCACCTATTATCATCTTAAAGACCGTTTGCTCATGAGAAAGCATAGACCTGCCGATAACCCTGGGAATGCCGAATGTGGGATATACTGCCACATATTGATTCCCGCACTGTTGAGAAGCCAGTTGATTGCCATAGCGCACAAGACGGGACAAATAGTAATAAGGAAGATGACAGAGAAGATTATGAAACACTTTTTTCTGGACTAGAATACATATATACACGAGCCACTTTTTCCATGCATGTCATGTTTGTTAGATGGCTGGAAAGCCAAATAAGTACATTAAGAAAGCTCCCTTACACCCAACTGAAGTGCGAGGAAAACCCTTCAGCAAGGGACAGTTACCAAGGACAAAAAAAGGTCACGAATATATATTAACCTTGATGATTTCAGTGATGAGATACCCAGAAGCCATACCCATCAGGAACATCAGTGCCAGAATAATCGCAGTGAAGTTACTAGACATATTTACTAAGTTTGGTATTCCGGAAATCGTTCAAAGTGACCGAGGAACAAATTTCATATCAAAATTGTTTCAGGACGTAGTGAAACTGTTGGATGTGAAATAACAACTATCAACTGCTTATCATCCGGAGACCCAAGGTGCATTAGAGAGGTTTCATCAAACTCTGAAGTGTATGTTAACGAAGTGATCCAGCGAAACCGGGATTGAATGGGACATTGGACTGTCGTCAATGTAGTCGGCCTGGAATTGTTTTTGGATGAGAAGTACGATGACCAATTAAAATGTTAGCATAAAAATGGAAGGATTGAGAGGAAGCAGAAGGAGAATATGTCAAAAATTTGAGGAAAAAGGTTAGCGAGATAAGGAAATTTTCTCTAGAAAACCAGAAAACGAGACAAAAATAATTTAAGAGAAGGTTTGATATGAAAAGTAAGGACAGACAGTTTACGGTTTGATAACAGTTTCTCGTTTTCTTGCCGATAAGGAGATTCCCTCTCACTCACAGGTTCCAAAGACCATTCAAGATTTTGGAGAAGATCAGTGACCTGATATACGTTCTAGAAACTCTGGAAGAAGGAAAAATTAAAGGAAAGTACAAGTTAACCTACTGAAACCATACTAAAGGGAAAACGAAGCTCCACATGTGTTTATGGCGAAAATCATTCCATCCATGGAAGACGACGAAGGATATGAGGAAGGGCCGGTGAGCAAAGTGAACAAATCGTCCTTCATTCAGGACTTGGAAGAGAGATAAACTCATTTGAACCAGGAGCAAGAGGAATTAAGCCAATCATTTAGAAGTTTTCCTAAAACTGTCTCGAACGTCCCATACTGAACTAACCTAATCATGAATTACACATTAAAAGAACCGAAAGACCATTCAAAGAGCGCGCATATCAACAGGGGCCGTATCACCGAGAAGTGGAATATTTTTTTATAAAACGAGATGGCCGAACAAAGTTATAGCCCTTAAATTTTTCTATGCTCGCTCGTGAAAATAATACAGACGGGTCTTTCAGGATGTGAACGGACTACCGCATATGCCATTGCTGCTCATCGACCAACTATTCGACAATACTGGACAAATGAGGTTTGTCTCCAAGACCGACTTAATAAAAAACAGTTATCAAATTCCTTAGGACGAAAACGCAAAATTGTTATCAGGTATTATAACCCCGTTTTGGATTATATCAAAACACCATCATGCCATTTTGTCGAATGAACGGCCCCGCAACTTTTCAACATGTAATAGATAACTTTTTAGGATCGATTGGATGGCCATGCATATATCTCGAGAATATTGTGAAATATTCATCGATCTAGGAAGAACATCTCCAAATCCTGAAGGTATTTCAAATGCGAGGAGCACACCTGACGATTAACCTGGAGAAGAGAGAATTTTGAAAGGCAACAGTTCGGTACTTGGGATTTGAATTAGGAAGAGGACGAATCACCCCGGTAGCTCCTAACGTCAAAGGAATAAGCAAAGTCTCAACCCCTCACAACAAGGAAGCAATTACAAAATTTTAGGGATGGCAGGATTCTACCAACGTTTTTGTCTGAGCTTTTCAGCTGTAGTCTTTCCCTGACGGATTTGATTAGCACCAAGAACAAAGTTTTTTGGATCAACGAGTGTCGGGAATCGTTCAACAGAATATAGCCCATATTAACCTCAAAACTGATACTGCAAGCACCTGATTTCAACAAGAAATTCCTTATCCAAGTGAATGCGTTGGATAATGGAATTGGAGCAGTCATATTGCAAGAAGACTAGGAAGGAATTCTTCACTTTTTTTCTTTATGTTTTTGAAACAGAAGAAACATAAACTAGCCTACTCAACAGTTGAAAAGGAACTCCTGGCGCTGATCGCAGCGATACGAAGATCCTAATTTCATGTTTTTAGTAAATTAACCGGAAGTCACTAAGGAAGCTATTGTCTCTTTAGGACTACAATTAGCACCAACCTGTTTCGAAGAAGTCTATTTGCATGGTTCCTTGTGACTTCCCCCGATAGAATTATGGCAAAAGTCAAGTGTTTTGTCTACATAGTTTGTCAACATATAGAAAACAGAATGGAATGTTCCTAAGAAAATGGAAACTATGTTATTTATGCTATGAATAATCAACCTTTTCCTTTACTGATAAAGCGTTCGCAAAACTAATTCTAATATCACCCTTAATAAGTTAAAAAACTTATTCTACTGAAAACAGGAGCAGTTTATGTATACCTGTATATTGATATGTTAAACTCCTAGAATCAATGACTTAGAAGGATATTTACTATGAAATTTACTGTCAAATTTATTGAAGATCTTTTTCCTTCCCTTGATATTTAATCAATTCTAATAAAAGTCTTTCTCGAAAACTTTTCTCGATGACAATTCTACTCTCCATGAGTTGCTCTCTCATCTCAGTCACCACCATAAGGTCGTTCTCACCTCTAGAGGTATAAGTGATCCTATAAATGAAGATTTAAGGAGCCTCTTCAAATGAACGAGTACAACCATGTTCACCATTGCCTTATCAAACACGCATTCTGACCAGGATTATCATTTCGTAATTATTGAGTCTATGAAAAAGTTTATGGAACATTAACATTTTTATAATTCCAATAAATTAGATGTGTTTCAATTGTATTTCATCTGCCATAGTATTGCAATAATAATTGGATGATTATATACTAGATAAAAAGAATAAACATTGAATATGACTTGTCTAGATTAACAGTAAATCAAATACTGAAGCAGGCAATCCAGGCTGTGAAATAACTTATCTCTTAGAATATGACATAGTCCGATATTAGAAAATACTAACGTAATGTATATAGAAGTCTATGTCGAGAAGGTATAGATGAAAATACATTACAGAAGGTCCTTGTTATTTATTATTCTTTGAAGTCATATTTTAAATGACTTTTTTGTTGGGGGGGGGGGTGTTGTCAAGATGGTTGTGAAATATTTAAATACTGATCTAAGTTACAATTGCTAGGAAGTAGCTTATATTATTTATATGCTAAAAAAGACAATTGTATAATTCCAAATATTATGATAATATTAGGACCAATAATGAATGTGTGTATATTTATATCTTATTTTATTATGGAATAGTATCATACTTTAGATTTTCTAATATAAAATTTCTTTGCCACTTTAGAAATATATTAATATATAATATCAAAGGATAAAATAAATACAGATATCTTATGATTAAGTTTTAATTAATTTAATTAGTATTTTCCTGGTAGTCTAATTTTCACAATCTGTAAATTGAACCTTCGAGGAAAATTTTGTAGTTAAACTTTTTTTTTATTATATTTATTGAGTATATGTATATAGATATCGTATTTTTGTTATAAGTACATTTATTATTATTTTTATGATTATTATTATGATTATTATTACTTTTTCAATTATTTTTATTATTACTATTATTATTATTATTATTATTATTATTATTATTATTATTATTATTATTATTATTATTATTATTATTATTATTATTATTATTATTATTCCTTGCAGATGATTGAAATAACTTTGGTATATATTTACTTATTTAGGAAAACGAGAAAAATACTTTTCTCGTCCTCCTATGTAAAAGGTTTTGTTTAAACAATCCCAAGTAATAGAGAGAACGTCTGATACTTCATTAAAGTCGTTATATTGCATATACGCAAGCAATCACTTATTCGCTAGCGCCTATAGGTAATTAAAGAATTTAATATTATATTACTGTACCCTTAGTAGTTAAAAAAAGGATATATCAGTCATTATATTTCTGGCGTAGAGTTTTTATAACATCTCGAGATAATTAACTTAAATGTGTCAATTTCTAATGCCTCCCTATTTAGCTGCAGTAAAATTCACTGGAAAATAAACAGTTTTCTAATGAGTTGTGTAAGAGTGTACCAATTTATCTATGATCTTTTTAGAAAAAGATCTGTCAAGGAAAGCAGAAAATGAATTATAAATAACTTAGAAATTTAGCTCTTTTCTTTTGAAGAAAATTTAGTATTTAGTTCTCTTCTGCATGAACATCGGAAAAAATTCAAACAGTTTATAGTGATAAATATTTATTATTCAAAGTTATTTAACTATTTAGATGATGAGATTTGAACTGTCTATACTGTGTGTGTCGTTGGGAGATTTAGGACATTTGAAATGCAAAGATATTTGAAGATACCATATATATTTTTTAAATTTATACACAGACACACACACAAATACACACACACACAGACACACATACACACACCACACACACGCATATATATATATATATATATATATATATATATATATATATATATATATATATATATATATATATATATATATATATATGTATATATATACATACATATATATATATATATATATATATATATATATATATATAAATATATATATATATATATATATATATATATAATATATATATATATATATATATATATATATATATATATATATATACATTTCATTGTTTCAGTTCCTCACTGAATATTTTACCTGTTGGAGCCCTTGGGCTTATAGAATACTGCTTTTCCATCTAGGGTTGTAGGATACCAATTAATAAAAATAATGATAATAATAATCATAATAATAAAAATAATAATAATAATAATTATAATTATAATAATGATAATAATAATAATAATAATAATAATAATAATAATAATAATAATAATAATAATAATAATAATAATAATGGATGTAATAATAATAATTAAAATAATAATAAAAATATTAACAATATCTCATATATATATATATATATATATACTCATATATATATATATATATATATATTTATATATATATATACATATATATATATATATATATATGCATTTCATGGTGGAGCCCTTGTCTGATGGTATCCTGATTTTCCAACTAAACTTGCAGCCATAATAGCAGAATTATATATATATATATATATATATATACATATATATATATATATATATACATATATATATACATATATACATATATATATATACATATATATATATATATATATATAAATATATATATATATATATACGTATATGCATATATATACATGCATATATATATATATATATGTGTGTGTGTGTGTGTGTGTATACATATATATATATATATATATGTATATATAATAATATATATATATATATATATACATACATATACTCTACAGCATAACCCGAAAAGGTAATGAAATAGTACCAACAAAAGAAAAAAGTTCTAGGAGAGTATGTGGGAAAGAAGATTTCTTGGTTACGTTGGATGAATAGGAGTTGTGAGGTGGTGGAAGATTTTGATGGAAGAGCTGAACACAGAAAGTATGACATTATTAGAATAAAAATATGTTAAAAAGAAAAGAAGCATTAACATTAGTATCAAAAAAGCCAATGAACCCATAGTAGGGGAAACAAAAGATATATTGGAGATATGACCGGAATAAATTGGAAAATTGTTAGATGCAGGTAGAGTAGAACAACTTGACATGAACAATATGGGGTAAGGATCTAGTATAATCAGATCAGTGACGATAAAATAACAGCAGAGATGTTGGCATCTTAAGGAGAATCATCATTGATATATTATTGACGATAGTGTAGGGAATATATGAAGAGGGAGAGCCTGCAAAACAGATCTATAAACAGACATGTCTCACAATGGTAAAAAGACCCTGAACAGTTAAGTGCAATAAAAACTGGACCATCAGTATAATGAGTCATTCAGATAAAAAATAATTTTAAGAACTGTCTAAAATAAAATAAGAAATAGGATACTGCCAAAGACTCCCAGTGAACAATCTAGTTTTTTTCAAGATATAAATGGAAAATAAATATTTTCTTCTATTTTCAGAATGTTGATGGAGAGACCATTAGAAATAAAAAAAAGATTTATGTGTTTGTTTTGTTGAATATGAAAATACTTTTGATCTGGTTTAACATGTAGACCTCCTAAGGATACAGGAACAGATAAATATTGAAGGAAAAGATCTGGGAATGATAAAGGATTGACATTGTAATCAGGAGGCCTCAGTAAAAAAAAAAAATGAGAAGCGCATCAATAAAGGTGTATGATAGGGCTGTGTCCTATGTTCTGATCTCGTTATATATGAAGTGAAACGATAATGATATATCTCAGAGATATGAAAGAATTAATTTCGTAGGAGTCAATATTGATAATATCAAATATGCTTATAATACAACACTTGCTGAAGACTCCCAGGATAAACTTCTAGCTTCAATCGTTACTTTAGACAAATCAAGCAGGGGAAGAGTTTGCCAATAGATACTAAGGAAATTAAGGTTATAATTATGAAATTCTCCCAACATCAGATATAAGTATGAATACTGAAACAATCAAACAAAAGAAAAGTTTTAATTATTTTGGATGCACTTTTACAAGTTATTGAAAATGATATTAGAAGATCAAAAAGAGAATATTCATGGCAAAAGATGCATTTGACAAAATCAAGAAATTAGTCACCAACTTGAAAATATCTATGCATTGAAAAAGGAGGTTTATTAGGTGTCTACAGTTTTATGATTGGGAAACTTGGACCTTCATGGAAACTGTCGAGAAGAGGTTACAGCTAATGAAATGTGGTTTTGTAGAAAAATGCTGAAGCTATCATAGCCTGAGACGAAAA
>NC_090747.1:25056930-25061930 GCF_036898095.1 Palaemon carinicauda
AAGGTGAAACTCACAGGTATGTTGCAGTTAATGACCTAACCAGTAAGTCTGTTGCCTCTCATTAATGTAAACCTTCATTGTCCTTATTTCTCTGGAACTACTGAAGTAGCTGTAAATCCAGAACTGTTACCATGCAAGAATGTAGATGTAATCCTGGGTAATGACATAGCTAACTCTGTTGTCTTAACAAACTTAATAGCAGTATCTCCAGGTGATGTTGTACAGGAGGAATGCTTAGCAGTGACACGAAGCAGTAAAAAGGACACCCCTACTGAATCATCATCAAACCCGTTGCCAGTCTCTGAACCTATGGATTTCAACGAGTTGATGAGTACATATAAGATCCAGCCTGATTCCTTTAGCTATCAACAAAAGAAAGATGTCACTCTACAGCAGTGTTTCAACCAAGTGAAACCAAAGGATACCAACAAGTGTTCTTATTTTTATATTAATAATGATGTACTAATGAGAAAATTCAGGTCCAGCAAGAACAGTCATCTAGAAACCTGGAAGGATCTATTCCAGGTAGTTGTTCCTAAGGATATAAGACCTCTGATCCTAGAATTGTCTCACTCTGCTGACTCTCATCTTGGTATCACTAAAACATATGAACGCATCAGTCAAGACTTTTATTGGCCAAACATGAAGAATGACATTAAAGAGTACGTAAAAACATGTACAACATGTCAAAAAGTAAGTAGTCCTAATGTGAAAGTACCAGTTGCACCATTAAAACCTATACTTGTGCCTAAAGAACCTTTCAGTAAGATCGTAGTAGATTGTGTAGGCCCTTTGCCTAAGACAAAAAGTGGACATGAATACTTGCTTACGGCCTTATGCCCAACTACCCGTTATCCATTTGCAGTACCTTTAAGAAACATTTCAGCCAAGAACATCCTAAAATCACTAGTGTCCATATTTACTGTTGTAGGATTTCCAACTGAACTACAATGTGATCAAGGAACCAATTTCATGAGTCATGCTTTTAAAACAGCTATGAAAGATTACCATATAACCCAAGTCTCATCCTCAGCTTACCATCCACAGACCAATGGAGCATTAGAACGCACTCACCAGACCATTAAAAATCTTCTCCGGAAATACATCCATAGTTCAGGTAATGAGTGGGATTGCGATTTGGAACTGATCATGTACATCATACGAGGAGTTCGAAACCAGTCTACTGGTATGTCACCTTTTGAACTACTCTTCGGTCGACAGCCACGAACTATCCTCAGTTCAGTCAAAGAACGCATCCTGAAGTTGGGAGATAATGAGGTACCTCTTTCCCCAATATATTTCGGAACTCAACAGGAAACTTTCAGATCTTCACTCCATTGCCAAAACTAACTTGATAACAGCCCAAGAGAAGATGAAGACTAACTATGATAAAAAGGCTAAAACCAGAAGTTTCAAAGTAGGAGATGCAGTGCTGCTATACCATCCGATTCCAGGCTCTCCCCTACGAGAGAAATACCAGGGACCTTATACCATCACTCAACGTATCTCGCCAACCAACTATATAATCGCCACTCCAGATAAGCGTAAGTCTACTCAATTAGTCCACATAAACCTCTTAAAGGCCTATTTGTCTCCCTCAACAGCTGAAAGTAAAAACGGTAATGATTACTAGTTCCATACCATACATAGATTGTCCTATGGATCAATTTACAGATGATCCAATAACTGCATCTTGGCAGGATTCTCAAAACTCAAAGATCTTGGAAAACTTATCAGACTATCTACAACCCTTATATGCATCAAAATGTATATCTTTAGTAGCTTTATTCCATGAATTTCCTAGTATAACTTCAGATAAACCAGGCAGATGCACCATGCTAGATCATGACATCAAACTACAACCAGGTGCTGCACCCATTAAACAAGCTTTCTATCGAACATCACAGAAGAAATTGGGTATCATGAAAGAAGAGGTGAACTACTTGATAAGAGAAGGATTGGCAGAACCCAGTGCATCACCATGGGCTTCCCCATGTCTCCTAGTAAGAAAGAAAAATTGTAAATTTCGTCTTTGTACCGATTACAGGAAAATTAATAATTTAACAATTAAAGATTCGTATCCTCTACCAAGAATACAAGATATCATTGACCAAGTAAGTAATTCAACATACTTAACCCAAATAGATTTGCTGAAGGGTTATTACCAAATCAAATTAACAGAAACGGCAAAGGAAATTTCTTCATTTATCACTCCATTTGGATTATTTAGTTATAATGTAATGCCATTCGGATTAGCCAACACACCTGCCACCTTCCAAAGAGTAATGTCTTTAATTTTACAGGACTTGGAAAAAGTATTTTTATATTTAGATGACATCATTATTGCCTCTGACACCTGGGTAAACCATATTCAAAAGATAAAAGAAGTTTTCTCAAGGTTGAAACAACATGGATTAACGATCAACTTAGCAAAAAGTAATTTTTGCAAAGGTCAGGTATCTTACCTTGGTCATCGAGTTGGCAGTGGTAAAGTATTACCCCATGATGCCAATATTAGCGCCATAACTTCTTATCCTGTTCCAACTACCAAACAGGAATTAAAAAGATTTCTAGGTATGGTAGGATATTACTCTATGTTCAGTCCAAATTTCTCACCATTCACAGGACCACTATTTGCTTTAACTTCTTCAAAAGTAAATTTTTCTTGGAGCCAGCAACATGATCAAATATTTAACCAGCCAAAAACTTACTTGTCATCTCCTCCTATATTAATGGCACCTAACCTCACCAAACCATTCTATCTCCAAACAGACGCTAGTGATCTTGGATATGGGGCATTTTATTACAGCATCCTGCTCCAATAACAGCCATAACAGGAAACCTGCCCCCACTAGCTGATCTGTTACCAGTCTCTTATTCCAGTGGACGATTTATGGGTTCCCAACTAAATTGGCCCACTGTGGAGAAAGAACAATTGGCCATCGTAGCTACCATCCAAAGATACGAGATTTTATGTTGATGGACAAGCCACGATCTACGTCTACAGTGACCACTCTCCTCTTTCGCATCTCCATAGGTCCACTACTCTCAACCCTAAACTTTTAAGATGGTCATACATACTCTCTGCACATAATATCCAAGTAATCGCCATATTAGGACGAGAAAAACATTGTGGCAGACTTATTATCAAGGATAACCTCGGTTGATCCTCGGGAAATGGAAAAAAAAACAAAAAACAAGGGGAGACTGTGATATCCCCATATGTTGTACATATGCTAACATATCTGATTTGTCTAATGTTTATTTTTCCATTTTCTTTGTAAATACATCACCTTATTTCAGCGCCATCTTCATTCCATTCTTCTCAATATCTTTTGTTTACACTCGCCTTTCTGCTGTAAATCATCCCTGTTTTCTTACCTTACATGTTATAAGGTAACCCCAAATTTATTGTTTTGTTAGAATACATTGTTCTCACCACGAGATTCATCTACCTTACTCACCCATTCACTTTGCATTGCTTATTATTGTTGTTTTGAAGTGCTTTTTCATTATTTTATTTAACGTAAGATTAAAGTTTTGTTTATAACATAGTTTATTGTTCCTGTCCTCCAATTATCCTGCTATTGGTGCTTCGATTGTCTGCAACCAGCTTTAAGAAGATACATTTGATCATAATCGACAATCTTATACACTCGTAATAAGAAATAAGTGAATTTGGAAGTCTACCCATATGACTTCTATTTTGTTGTGTGAAGAGAACTACCGCCCATTGTAAAGGGGGTAATTGTTTGCACAGTGGTTCGTCACATAATAATATACATACATATATATATATATATATATTTATATATATATATATATATATATATATATATATATATATATATATATATATATATATATATATATATATATATCTATTTTGTGAAGTAAAGAACTTGCTATATGATTCATGTATCTAAATCATAATATATCATCTATTCTATCTCTATATATGTATAACTTCTTCATTTATATAACTGATAATTTATCTTTCGTATTTCTAAATGTTTTTCTTATATATTTATTATTATTATTATTTTATTATTATTATTACTATATTGATTAGTAATATAATTATATTTTGTGTATTTTTTTTTTATCTTTTTACCTTTACTAGTTACTAATTCTAGTTCCCTTCTTCTAGATATGGTATCAAGATTGTATTGGCGTGTGATGCCGATACGCATTACATGTGTAATGCGATTGCGTACTTGGGGAAGGACACTGTCCAGATACCTAGAGGATCGACGCTTGGAGAAGTTTTTGCGTCTGATCTTGTGGCACCTTTTCAGAGAAGTGGCCGCACAGTGACGCCGGATAACTTTTTCACGACGCTACCGCTTGCTTTGTCACTCTTGGATAAGGACATGCATTTGTGTGGCACCATTCGCCAAAAGATTTATATTCCTAAGGAACTTATGGAGAAGGTGCTTCCCCCAAAGGACTCAGTGGCAGTGTTCAATTACGAACACAATCTAACTCTACAGTATCAGCAAATTAGTAGGACTAAGAAGGTGATGCTGTTGAGTTCCCTGCATCATGATCCGTCTGAAGTCGAAAAAAGGAAGACCGACATTCAGATGTTTTATAATGCGACCAAGGGAGGTGTAGACACATTCGACCAGATGTGTTCTACATCTAGTTGTAATCGTAAGTCACGACGCTGACCTCTGACTCTCTTTTATGGGATATTGAATATAATAGTGGTCAATTCTTATATTCTCTATACGTCCATGCCTTTCGCCAAGACAGTGCCAAAGCGAACGTTCCTCAGAGATATCGCCTACGAGTTGTGTGCTCCCCAGGCAATACATCAGTATCTAACGTCACACAGTTTGTCGAAAGGACTCCGTCAAATCATGGTGGATACTTTCAAGATACCTGAGCAGGTCCCACCTAGACATCGAATTCCCGTTGGCCACAGAAAACTCCCTAAAAGGATTCGCTGTCACAGCTGCCCGCCTAGGGACGACCGCAAGACAAACACTGCCAGT
>NC_090747.1:25070319-25075319 GCF_036898095.1 Palaemon carinicauda
TTATAATATGTTTCTATTTTTTTCGATTATGAGTGAGGTTTAATATATTTTATGCATTTTCATAGTATTTTTGTATTTTTAAAGTATTTTTGTATTTATTGTATATTGTATTTTCTTGTATTTACAACGTATTTTTTATTTAATAATATTGTTAAGCCATATACGTGTTTCTGTTATACATTGGAACTATAAAAAAACTGTTTAGTCATTAATAATCATATGATTTGTGGGCGAATCAACATTAGTATTAACTTCAAAATCTGTGCCATTAAGGTCCAATAGATCCCATATGGGATGAGCGTGGTCCGCCTAAACTCGCCCAAGGTACCCAAATGGGATACTTCATTGCATGCAATTATTTCGGTAATTTGGAAAAATTTTTAAAAGTACACAAGAATAAAAAGGTCTTGTATTTTCTTATACTACAACATACTAAAAGGAATTTTTAAAGTTTCCCATAAAACCTAGGGTGGACCTTAAAGGGTTAAACATATATATATATATGTATATATGTATATGTATATATATATATATATATATATATATATATATATATATATATATATATTTATATATATATATATATATATATATATATATATATATATTATATATATATATATATATATATATATATATGTATACATATGTATATATATATATATATATATATATATATATATATATATATATATATATATATATATGTATGTATACATATATATATATATATATATATATATATATATATATATGTATATATATATATATATATATATATATATATATATGTTATATATATATGTATACATATGTATACATATATATATATAATATATAAAAAAAAATATATATATATATATATATATATATATATATACATATACATATATACATATATATATATATATATATATATATATATATATATATATATATATATATATATATATATTATATATATAAATATATATATATATATATATATATATATATATATATATATATATACATATCCATATATACATATATATATAGTATATATATATATATATATATATATATATATATATATATATACATATATATATATATGTATATATGTATATGTATATATATATATATATATATATTATATATATATATATATATATATATATATACATGTATATATATATATATATATATATATATATATATATATATATATATATATATATATGTATATATATATATATATATATATATATATATATATATATATATATGTATATATATATATATATATATATATATATATATATATATATATATATATGTATATATATATATATATATATATGTATATATATATATATATATATATATATATATATATATATATATATATATATATATGTATATATGTTACAGTTAATATGTAAATCCAGACAGTTTGTAAAGTGACTCAACATTTCAGGTAATATGTGAATTGCCTGATTCACCCAGTCAATTTACAAACCAGCTAAACATTTCAGACAGTCTACAAAGTGGCTAGAAATGTAAGTTATTTTCTTGATATATTGGTGATGCCAGCGTAGATTTGATATACTGTATATTTGTGGTAAAAATAAACCTGTTTATATTATCCTGTTGCTCAAAAGGAGTGTGATGTATGTACCTTCTTAATTAACACAAATGTTTATTTATGTTTATGACTGTCTGATAATGTTTGTTTTGTTGTTTGCAGTGTACAACTGCAGTGGAATTGTTAATTGAATAAAACCTTAGTTCTGGATACACCGGGTTTACTTCAATTTATTCAATTAATCAATTCAGTCGCCATGGAACGGCTTCTGCGCCCATCCCGGTTTGATGTGGACCCTGACTCTGCCCAGGCCGCCAAGGAGTGGACACACTGGCTGAGGACATTTACAAACTTCGTTGATGCGGTGCAGCTGACTACCCCTACGCTTGACAAACTGGTTCTTCTCACTAACTATGTGGCTCCTAGTGTGTATGACTACATTTCTGAGTGTGAGACTTATGAGAACGCTGAAGAGGTTTTGACATCTTTGTACGTGAAACCGAACAATGAAATATTTGCCAGGCATCTACTTGCCACTCGCAGGCAAAACTCGGGTGAGTCCCTGGATCAGTTCCTGCAGGCACTGAAGCTACTTGCTAAGGACTGTCAATTCAAAAGTGTAACGGCGGAGGAAGCATGTGACAGTTATGTTCGGGATGCCTTCATTAATGGTTTGGTCTCTGGAGCAATACGCCAACGTCTGTTGGAGAATTTGACACTGAGCTTAAATACTGCTTATGAACAGGCCCGCACTCTAGAAATGGCCCAGAAGCATTCAGCTTCCTACTCTTCAGCAGAACCTGTTTAATGCTGCTGTGTCAGCAATGAATCGAGAGGAGGAATCGTTTAGTGCTGAAAATAACAGTGTGTCTGTTTCTGCTGCTACTTCTAGTGCTCGATGTTTTTTTTGTGGGAACAACCGGCATCCCGAACTCAGTGTCCTGCTAAGGACGCAGTGTGTGTGAAATGTAAGAAGCAAGGACATTATGCTAAGGTGTGCCGCTCTGTGAAACAGGCGAGTGGCTCTTCTAGCCCAAAATATTCTTCAGCCATGCTAGCTTCTATAGTGGGGGCCTCCCCTAAGTGTCTTGAAAAATCTATAACACCTCTCAGGCTTAATGGTAGCCCTGTCAGTGCCTTTATTGATACTGGGTGTTCGCACAGCTTTGTGCGTCATAATTTAGTGGACCTTAACAAACTAACTATGTCTCCAGAGCATGGAAAAGTCTCCATGGCTGATGAATCCCTGTCCTCAAACATATTAGGTCTGTGCAGTGTGGACTTGGAGTTAAAAGGAGAGACTTATCACGGTGTTGAACTCAAGGTGTTACAAAGATTATGTAGTGATGTGATTCTAGGCCATGACTTCCTGAGGAAACATTCTGGTCTGGAAATGGATTTTGGAGGAGATAAACCTCCTTTGAAGATATGTTCACTAGGTGTTGTTAAGGTGTCCCCTCCTTTCCTTTTCAAGAACCTGACGCCAGATTGTAGACCAGTGGCTAATAAGTCAAGACTATACTCCTTGAGTGACAAGAAGTTCATTGAAGCGGAGATTGAGCGTATGATGTCGGAAGGAATAATAAGGCCCAGCAATTCTCCTTGGAGAGCTCAAGTGTTGGTGACATCAAGGGAGAATCAGAAAAGGAGGATGGTTGTAGATTACTCTCGTACTATAAACAAGTTCACTGAGCTTGATGCTTACCCCTTGCCAAATATCGACGAGATGGTGAACAACATTGCACGGTACAAGGTGTTCAGTACCTTAGATCTGAAAAGTGCATATCATCAGGTTGCAATAGGAGAAGAAGAGAGACCGTATACTGCATTTGAAGCTGGGGGTAAACTTTAGGAGTTCAATCGTATTCCATTTGGAGTGAAAAATGGAGTGGCTGCTTTTCAACGTGTGCTTGACGAAATCCTTAAGAAAGAAAAAGTAGGTGGTACATTTGCTTATGTAGACAATGTTACTGTGTGTGGTGAGACAGAGGAGGAGCATGACCAGAATTTAAGAGGGTTTTTGAAGGTGGCCGAGGAATACAACCTGACTCTAAACCACAGCAAGTGTGACTTCAAAGTCAGAACCATTAAATTACTTGGGTATTCAGTAACGGATGGGGAAATCAAACCCGACCCAGAACGCTTGCAACCACTGTGGAATCTTTCACCCCCAAAGGATGCAGCTTCTCTTCGCATGACCATGGGATTGCTTGCACATTACTCTAGATGGATCCCAAACTTTTCAGAGAAAATCCGCCCTCTCACATAAGCTAATGGTTTTCCTTTATCTACTGAAGCACTGCAAGCTCTCGGGAACTTGAAGAAAGACATTGCTAGTGCTGTGGTAACAGCCATTGATCCCACCTCTCTTTTCACTGTGGAAACGGACGCCTCAGGTCATGCAATAGCAGCTACTCTGACACAGAATAATCGCCCAGTGGCTTTCTTCTCCCGCACTCTCACTCGCAGTGAACAGGGACATTCTGCAGTGGAAAAGGAAGCTTATGCCATAGTGGAGGCATTGAGGAAGTGGAGACACTACTTAATTGGACACCATTTCAAGCTCATCACGGACCAGCGTAGTGTAAAGTTTATGTTTGACTCTAAATCAAACAGTAAAATAAAGAATGACAAAATAGCAAGGTGGAGAGTTGAACTCTCATGGTTTCACTATGATATAGTATACCGTTCAGGAACAGAGAACATACCAGCTGATGCTCTCTCCCGCATCTGTGGTGCTACTACTTCTGATAAACTTCGAGAACTTCATGAAATCCTATGTCACCCAGGAATATCTCGTATGATGCATTTCGTCCGAGGGCGGAATCTACCTTACTCGATAGAAGAAGTGAAGAAAATTACCACCTCTTGCCAAGTGTGTTTAGAGCTCAAACCTCGATTCTTCAAATACTCGGGACAACTGATCAAAGCTACCCAGCCATTCGAGAGGCTGAACTTAGATTTCAAAGGCCCAGTTCCCTCTCAATCTAGAAACAAGTACTTCCTCACGGTTGTGGATGAATTTTCAAGGTTCCCTTTTGTTTTCCCTTGCGCTGATATGACCACTCGAACTGTCATCAGTTGTTTGGTGCAACTATTTGCTTTGTTTGGTATGCCAGCATACATCCACACTGACAGGGGTACATCTTTCATGTCTGAAGAGCTGAAGGATTTCCTGATGAAGAAAGGTTTAGCTACCAGTCGCACTACACCTTATAACCCTAAAGGGAATGGTCAGGCTGAAAAATATAACGGAATTATATGGAAAACTCTAACATTGGCCCTTAAGACAAGAAACCTTGATGTGTCCCAGTGGGAAACTGTTCTCCCAGATGCTCTCCATTCTATACGCTCCTTGTTGTGCACTTCCACGAACAGTACTCCTCACGAGCGCCTTTTCCTGCATAGTAGAAGGTCCACCACCGGCCAATCG
>NC_090747.1:25080319-25090319 GCF_036898095.1 Palaemon carinicauda
AGAGAAAGTTGGTTTTCTATACACAGTGAAATTATACCCCGTCGATTCCCTTATAATTAGTATGTCCAAAAAAGCTAATTTTCCATCTTTTTCCCATTCATTTTTAAATTTTATGCTAGGGACTAGGGAATTTAGATTATTGAAAAATATATTGAAATCCCCAGCTATCATCCCAATATGTGAAAATGTCATCAACATAGCGTTGCCCAACCATGTTCGTAGGTTTAATTGATGTTAAAATTTCTGTTTCAAAGTATTCCATGTAGAGGTTAGCTAAAATTGGAGATAACGGGCTGCCCATACTACAACCAAATTTCTGTTTGTAAAAATTTCCATTGAAAGAGAAAACGTTATTTGACACGTTTTTTAACCAGGTTTGATGCCCAACATAAGGAATGACAGATCTTTCAATCGGAAAAAAAAAGAAAAAAAAAATGATATCTCGGTATCTGAATGAAGGTGATTCATTTGGGTAACCATTTTGAAGTTTTTCTTACATTAACACCAGAATATCGCATTTCTCGGCAATTGCAAAACTGAATTCTTGTAGAGGAAATTGTTCAACGATGCCTGAAAACATATCTGGTAATTAGTTCATTGTCGGAATCACAATTCATATGATACAGTATATGTGGGCAGAACTGTGGCCTTTATCACCATGATAAAATTATTTCCTGCTGATTTTGTTGAAAGTTATTCGAACACTAAAAATACAAAAACACACATTATAGAAATTCAATCCTACAACGTCGTTCAGTTAGTTGTTTATGCATGTTACAAAAGATTGTTCATAATTCTGCACATTCTCTAAATTCAGATTTTCTAATTGAATTCCAGCTGCGATCAGACTGTGAAATGCTCTTCTTTATCAGAGAGATGAATCAGTTGAACTCAAACTTGAAGCTAATGATTATATGTTGACGATGGTCACATGAAGCTATCTTCATAGCTTAAACATAAACTTCTATTTTAAGATTGTTGAGTATCTGCAGATATTTTTTTTTTCTTTATTCCTTTTCTCCCTCTGCCTCTTCGGATTGCTAACACCATTACTGTTATTTTCATTATCCATAAAGGGAATAATATAATATTGGAAAGGAAACGAAAATTTTGGTTTAGTCAAATCATAATTAAAAAAAAAAAAAAAAAAAAAAAAAAAAAAAAAAAAAAAAAAAAAAAACATATTACAAAAATCATTTCACCATATGGATAGAACATTTAAGATAATTAGTTTATAGGCTAAGAAGACAAAATGGGTATAGAAAACATATTTTAAAAAAAAATGTAAGCTTAGGACCTTTTCGTATCCAGACAAAAAAAAAATGAAAATCCAGGTCTCGTATGCATAAATAACATATACATTGCTTAAATTACCAACCGCTTTGCTATCTATTTAGGAGAATGTTCTTATAATATATTCATTTAATAACTAAAAACTCTCCTAGCTCAATTTGTTAATATTGTCCACAACATATTTCTGTTCCTGTGAGATTCCAGAAATCTTATAAATGTAAGCTTGAAATGTGTGAATTCCCAGAGCAGAATACCTATTTGTGTATTTCCTAAAATTGTTTAATGTCTTCTCAAGTTAATGCGTTATAACAAAATATAGATAAACAGGTAAAAGGGAAAAAATAAGGATCTCCTTCATTTGTCAAATAAAAAAGCCTGTTGTTTAACATAGTATGAAAATTGAAGATGGTATATAAGTGTTTGTCATGTAAAAATAAAACATTCTGCTAATTTCTGCTGTGTTCAATTCTATATGTTCCAAGCTAGTGGCCATAGGTAGTCAGTTAGCAATAATTGTTAATCATTTAAAATGCAGTTGATCTTTGGAATAGGATGGAGGCATTGAGCAAAGACTGACCATCTTCTTACGGATACTATTCCCTTCTAAAGTGAACATATCTTGATTGACTTAGTTTCTTGATGCATTTATAATAAAGGAATTCATAAATTAATGAATAAATAAGTATATAAAGGTAATATATATCTAATGATATCAGCAATTAGGGGAATCTGTTTAATTCTAAATAATATGCATGAGCAGACATTTAACATGCCGATTGAACTAAAGAATATAAATCAATGTGGCCAAGTAAACCCATTACCTAATTAATCTAAAAGGAATAATAACTGTTCTCATTTATATTATTTCAAAAGAGATAAATACACTATATACTGAATTTATTCTGACTAATTATAGTCAAACGTTAATCTTTTTCCTATTTAATTGCACAATATGTGTACCTCTCAGAAAACGGTCCCCATCTCTTTAAACAATTAACGAAGGCAACAACGCCTTCGTTTCAGAGTCTTCCACATCTCCCTGGAATTTAAAACATAGAAAGACCTTTAAGGGAATGCTTATTCCATTACAGCTTTATGAGGAAAATTAGATCAAAATCCCATTATTTCGTGAATCAACGTCCTTCCCTTTCGCGTATTTTAGGAAACATTTTACTAACGATGGAGAGGGTGCATAGTTGTTTTAGGATTTGCATCAGGATTTCGGAAACATACCTCCGTTAAACCCTTCATTCCATTTCTGAAAGCTCACTATGTAAGCGCATGCATATGAAAAGTAGAAATTTACATATAAAGGTATTAACACACTGGAATGGAAATATGCAACCACTACCATAAGCTATCATTCAGAGAAGGGGGAAGTTGAAATTTTATATGAAGTCTTTACAGGCATAACAACGGATGAAAAGATGATTTTTTTGAGTTTTGCAGTTACAGTTAGTATTGCAATGATCAGTGACATATATTCTCTTAATGGAAATACTTTGGTGGGGAGGGGAGTAAAGTTAGGTAAAGTTTAAATGATGCACTGTCTTCTGACTTCCCCTGTTGCTGCATAATATATTCTTCGAAAACATATAAGAATAAAATATATGTAGCGCTTTTTATAACCTCTAAATTTGGATCTGGAGTCACACCTCCGAATTAAGTACTGAGTTTATCATCCTCCACATTTTTCCACGTGGTAGAGACAATAGCCATTCTAAAATATGCTTAATCATTCATATACAAAAACTTACATTCCATGAACAATTATGTATCTCCTCTACTTCAAATAGTCGGCAAATGATTAATTACACCATTTAAAGGCATGTAGTGACAATAAACACTCATCTCCTTTCCATCACTATTACATTTAGATTTCACAACATGATAAATTTATAGAATAAAAAATGGGGCTTAGAATAGAGTTGAAAAAAATATATATAAATTTGTCAACTGTTTCCATATTAATATGATCAGGCGTGTTATAAATCCTGTGATAAAAATAGTAAATAAATAAATGAATTTTGTAAAATGAATGCAAGTTACAAGTCCTGCTGCTCGGTTGGATAAAAGTAATTGCAAAGCATTAATATAAAAAAAAAAAAAATATCATGCCCTCATCATCATACCCTCTCCCGTCTATTGACGCAAAGGGCCTGGGTTAGATTTTTCCAGTCGTCTTTATCTTTAGATTTTAAATGAATAATTTTCCATTCTCGCTTCATAGTTACCAAAACTGTAGACTTAATCAGTCACATACACATTTATCTGTATTAGATTAACTATAAAACACTTGATTCACAAATATCTATCACTGATAAAGGAAAACATACTAATCACTATTGAGATTTGTGTGGAACTACATAATCAAGCAACGATAAAAGTTTTAATTTTTTCTAGAAAATTAGGACCGATTAAGATGAAAGGAAAATTTTCAAATGAATGTCTACATAAGCAGTTGTATAACTTTCGTGGGAGAATTTTCACATATGAAAGGTATTACATGACGATGAACTAAGAAAATAGCGTGGCCTTTGTATGATCAGGTGAAGATATTAATAATAATAATAATAATAATAATAATAATAATAATAATAATAATAATAATAATAATAATAAAAACAGGTGCTACCCGGTTTGGACATTGTTTATGAGATCGGGATTGTCTCTCGTTGATTGTCTTTTGAATTGTAGTAGATATTACCAAGAAATTTGGCAGGGACAGAGAAACTGTTTCCCATCAATCCCTGAAATTTTCACATGGATATGTGAATTATTCTGGAAACCGCCGAAAATAACCATTCAACCCATTCCAAAATAAACCTTTGCTGTGGATTTTCTATGGCAGATATCTCCATAAAAATTGGAATAGACAAAGTAAATTTCATTTTGGTATGTGAAGTAATCAACAAGTAATTTACGGCGCTGTAAAAATCGGCCTCAGATGGTTATCGAGAAATTGCTACTTTGACTTTTCCATGGTAAGTATCAATACAAAAAATTATTTGAATGTAGTTCACATAACAGCTATTTACCCTGTAAAAATCATTTGAATATCTGAAAAACTATAGGAGTAGTTTGCTCCCCCTCTTTGATTTTTTATCTAAGTCATCACTTACGAGCAAAAGTGACAGCCCGAGCATGCCTGTAGCTGGTATGAACATGGAAATTGGAAGGAACAGCTCTGATATACACACACACACACGTATATATATATATATATATATATATATATATATATATATATATATATATATATATATATATATATATATATATATATATATATATGTATATGTATATATATATATATATATATATATATATATATATATATATATATATATATATATATATATATATATATATATATATATATATCATCCCCCAAAATTTTATTAGAATATATTTCTTGGTATTGGAGTTATTGACCCCGCCGCCGAAAATATAAGCTGTTCCCCAGACTCCCACCCCACCCCTGCTCCAAAATCTATAGTTAGCATAGACTGCTTTAAGGAAGGAATAGAAAGTCAGGACCTCGGGGTTTTTAACTTGAGTCTGAGAGACTTCAAGCCTGATTTTTTTAAAAATTGACATTTGTTATGTATTTTCAAATTTTAAGATCATTTTGCTCTCACAACTTTTCCTGTTTTTATCTCGTTTTCTAAGCAAAACCCATTTTCTGTTCAAATCTCACTGACTAATGTGTTTTGTTTCTGTTTTTGTCATAGTCACGGTCCAGCTGGTGATCTCACAATATACCACGTCACAATTGCAATACAAATCGCAGTGTTTATTCGAAACTTGGAGGACCTGGAAGTTGTCAAGTGCTATCCATTCAAGAGCAATCTATGTTCTTAGTGTACGACTACGTGCACATCTTCAAAAATGTTCGTAACAACTGGATTACTGTTGATGGCCAGACACTCTCATTTCTTGTACATGGCAATGAGTACAAAGCTTACTGGAGTGATATTTTGAAGCTTTATGAGATCGACCGAGCTACTCCTATTCGCTTAACCAAGCTGACGCACACCGCTGTTTTCCCAAAATCCCTTCAACGCCAGAGTGTACCCTTAGTATGTCAGGTGTTCAATGACAAGACTGTCGCTGCCTTAAAGACCTTCAAGGATTCATTGGGCATCAGCGAAGGCACCATCATTCTCACCCAGACAATGAGTGAGTGGTTCAAGATGATGAATGTGAAAGACCGTTTCTCAGCTAGACATCTACGTGACAAATCCAGACAGCCTTGGACACCAGACTGTACATCTTTCACTAAGTTGGAGGACGCCTGCCAAATTATATCGACCTGCACATGGGAAGGAGGTAGTAGTCGTAAGCTGAAGTTAACCAAGCAAACTGCTGAATCATTCATTGTGTCTACACGTAATAATGTGGCTGCTGCCAAATTGCTTCTGGCAGAGAAAGACTTTGACTACGTTCTTCCTGCTATATTTGCAGATGAAGCCTAGGAAAAGTTTTTCGGTCAAGCCAGGCAAAGAAGTGGTGGAAACTTCTACATTGATGTAGTTGACATTATGGCTGCAGCAAAAGTTACAAATTTGCAGACACTTCTAAAGCATGACATTATGCCAGAATCTAGTTCTCGTGTGCTTGATTGCGACAAGAATTGTACTTCTTCCATAAATCCAGATGAGCGAAGTGAACTCATTGACAAGATCACTCCTCAAGACACTCGGGAGCTCTTGAGGTCTGCTGATAACCTTAAGCATAAAGTTGTATATTTGGCTGGATACCTTGTTCATAAATATTGTAATAGCACTAGTATGGAGGATATCATGGATGATGAAGATGGTAACGAGGTGTCATCTGAGTTCTTAGATCATTTGAATAGAGGTGTACTGAGTGTGCCAACTATTTCAACTGTCTTTTTTGTACATAATGCCTATAATTTGCATGCCATGACTAAAATGCATTGCCGCTTTCATTTTACTGAATTGTTATCTTTTGTAGATGTACCTTTAGCTACTAATAGTGCAGCATGTACGACTTTAGCCAACATTCTATTGAAAGCTCAGGTTCTCAATGTAAGTGACAAAGAAAAGGCTGTGAGAGGCCTCAGGAGGCAAGAAAAGCTCTCCATCTAGCGATGTTCATCTAATCAAATGTTAATGTCTTTGAGTTTTGTTGTGATGAGAAATACCGTTCTTTATTTCTTATTTTAGTGTTTCATTGTTTTAGGGCTTGTTTGGAATGTTTGAGTGATACAATATTTGACAATATATATTAAATTTGGACAGAACTACAGACTTGCCTCTTATTATAATCAGCCATCCCTCACCATCTATGAGTTACACACAAAAACGAGTAAAAATGACCAAAATTCACTATTTTGACCTTGAAATATGACCTATTGACCTTGAAGATGATGAATATGACGCCAGGTGGTGTTGAAAATGTCACTATTGAACTCACCGTCCTCAAAAACCCCCATTTTGACTCAGAGAACGTGTTTCTAGCCCTTCTTAGAAGTCATTTTAGTCCAGGACTCAAGTTAATCCTTCAGACTCAAGTTAAAAACCCCGATCAGGGGACGTTCCAGTCCTTTCTTGAAGGACGATATATGACAATATATATTAAATTCGGACAGCTCTGCAGACTTGCCTCATATTATAATCAGATATCTCTCACCATTTATGAGTTACACACAAAAAATTAGCAAAAATTACCAAAATTCACAAATTGGACCTTGATAAATGACCTTTAGAATTTGAAGATGACCCCAGGTAGTGTTTAAAATGTTACTATTGAACTCACCATCCTCAAAAACCCCCATTTTGATCCAGAGAACGTGCTTCTAGCCCTTCTAGAAGTCATTTTAGTCCAGACTCAAGTTAATCTTTCAGACTCAAGTTAAAAACCCCGAGCAGGGGACGTTTCAGTCCTTCCTTAAAGGAGTCTATGATAGTTAGGGAATATCCGGGTGGGTGAGATATCTTCAAAGAAAAAATTACATTTCACATAAGGTGACTTAATTCCTTTGTGACAATGAAAATTATATTTTATGAATATTTTATCGTAATATTTCATTGTGAAGTATGGTAATAAAGAAAATGTCATCCATTACAGGCGATATCATAATCATAATCTCACACGAAACATCAACAGGACGTGATAAAAAAAGTAATATATTAATGAATTTTATCCCTGTGACTCAGAGTAGTATTATGGTAAACAACCTAATATTAGAGACTAATAATAAAACTACAATTTGTCATCGATATCAAAGTGAGGTCAGGTGGATATTATGAGTTGTTTATGTAATCGAGTTTTTAATTGGATAACATAGGCTAGAATTTTTGCTGATTAGTTTATTTGTGCTCGAACATTTCTTTGTTTTTTTTCTCTCTCTCTCTCTCTCTCTCTCTCTCTCTCTCTCTCTCTCTCTCTCTCTCTCTCTCTCTCTGAAATAGAGACACCCATATATTAATCTCTCTCTCTCTCTCTCTCTCTCTCTCTCTCTCTCTCTCTCTCTCTCTCTCTCTCTCTCTCTCTCTCTCTCTCTTTCTCTCTCTCTCTCTCTCTCTCTCTCTCTCTCGATTTTGAGCAATCTTGGAACCAGATGATAATTTGTTTTTAATAACAGCTTCCTTAATAAATTGTGTGATAACATGTGAGTTTCCTCAAAATTGTCCATTTAAAATGATCTGAACTCATTGTAGTTCAATTTCCCTTTCTTTTTTCAATACATCAACCGAACTATACACTTCATAATGCAAACATATTCTTGATCTCTACAGTAGCTCCAAACTATCTCCTACAAGCTGGCTCTAATCTTCTTCCCCCAGTTCCAATAATTTAGGTAACAGAACCACCTATGATGTCCAAAGATTTGCGACTGACAAAGACAAATCAATGTCTTATGTTAAAATAATAAAAAAGAAAAAAAATAAGATTTTTCTTATGAATTTCATGGCAATTCATTTAAATACATTAAATAACAAGAAGAGTTTTCAAAAAAACAGTAAAGTCGAAATAGAAAAGTTCGTGATGATTTTACGTAAAGGAAATTTGAATACCGATCAAAGGGATCTCAGTAATAAAACATATAAAGGGACCTGGAAAAGTGCCCAAGGAACTATAGGAAGTGGCCAGGGTCATATCAAGGTTGTGTGTGTTGTGTTTTTTGTGTGAGAGAGAGAGAGAGAGAGAGAGAGAGAGAGAGAGAGAGAGAGAGAGAGAGAGAGAGAGAGAGAGAGAGAGAGAGAGAGAGAGAGCCCTCTTTCTCAAAATATATTATCAGCCAGACATGACAGAACCTAAGTAAAAAGTTTTCAAGATCTTCAGGTGGACGCACGAATTTCTGGTACACTTCAGTCTGAGAAAGTGCACCCTGTCACATGTTTTTTTCACGTTGAGTCCTCGTATTTATTCCTGAGCACCACTGACAGCTCTCCTTGCACAGCTCTCCTTACACTAGTTATTCGTACTGATCATTCAGGTTTAGGTTCAGGTTCTGGGGCGAAGCATAGCCTTGACAACGACGCCTCCAAAGTTTAACCTCTTCAGGTTTAATACATTTTTTTTTCTTCTCTATATTTGTTTCACTAACTAAAAATAATCCTACTATCTTCTTTGAGTCTTTGTTGTATGGTTGTTGTAGCTCAATTACTTCATTCCTTTCTTTTCTATATTCCTGGCAAAACAACAACAAAAAATGTATCTAATCTTTCTGTTAATTTTCACAAAAATTACAGTCTACATTCCCCTTCATGTGTCTATTTACAATATTTAGTTTTAACGTATTAGATCTTGCTTTAAAAAATATCACTGAATCAAATGTATTGTCATAAAGTAACTCTTCTTTAATTTCTGTCTTCCACGTTCTATATATTTCTGAGCTTTACTTTTTATTTCTTCTTTACACTTTTCAGTATCCCACTTTCTGGTATTCGATTTTATTTCTGCCTTGTTCATTCTTCTTATTGGTCTTATGCCTACACTTAATTCTTATAAATACTTAGCAGGTTGTTTCCATCATCTTCCTTCTTTTTCTTGAATATCCCGAATAATTATTTTCAATATTTCCTTCTTCCCATTCAGGATACGATTTAAGTACTACAGCTCCCCATCCATCACCCTTGCTTTTATAGAAGATGCACCTATCTCCCCTCTTAGAGTACTATCAGCTGTGCTTTTAGTGGCACCTAAAATCTACCTGTATACCCCATTCTCTATTCTTTGTAGTTTCTCTATTTCAGTTTCTGTTAGATTTGTAATACTTGTTCCATACAAAATAGATGGTAAAGCAATACTTTTCAAGAACGTTTTTCCTATCATTACTTTATTGAAACTTTTTTCTACGACTGAATAAGTTAGATTAGCTAATTTGTGTGCCTTTTCTACCATTACCCTTTTCTGAGTTTTAAATATATTCCTATTATTGTCTAGCTTTATTCCTAAGTTTTTTAAACTTTCTACTACTTTGACTTCCTCTATGTTATCTGGCTTTTCTTTCATATTGTAAATCATAATATTACTCTTTTCTTTATTAATTTCAAACCCACATTTTTTACCAGTTTCTACTAAGATCTGGATGTTATGCTTTGCATTATGTATATCTTCTGCAATTATTAACCTTTCCACTGCGACTCCTTTCGGATTGTGTCCGTCCACCAAAACGGCAAGATTTAGGAAAAAAATAAGTTACGGGTAAATGTTTTTATATGTACTTTAAATG